>NW_004444054.1:1383789-1401041 GCF_000243295.1 Trichechus manatus latirostris
ACTAGGTAAGTGTGATGACTCCACTGTGGCATGGTACGAGGGATGACTAGGTAGGTGTGATGACTCCACTGTGGCATGGTACAAGGGAGGACTAGGTAGGTGTGATGACTCCACTGTGGCATAGTACAAGGGAGGACTAGGTAAGTGTAACGACTCCACTGTGGCATGATACGAGGGGAGACTAGGTAGGCAGAGGCAGCTCTGCAGCTCATTGTTCACTCTGAGTGTTCAGAGGGGTCTTCCTGGGAGAGATGGTGGCAGAGCTGTCTTGAAGGTTCAGCAAAGAGTTATATAAAATAAGATGGGGGTGTGTTCCAGGAAGTCGGTACACAGGAACAAAGGCTGAGAGGCGTGAAGGCAGCCTGACGTCATATGAGGACTACAGACAGTTGAAAAATTATGAAGTGTTTGATTGTAACATCATAGTAGTCCTTGTATAATGTGCTAGTGAGCTTGGCCTTCACTGAATACATACGTAAAAAACAAAACAAAACAAAACCATTGCCTTTGAGTTGATTCCAACTCATAGTGACATCATGTGACAGAGTAGAACTGCCCGGTAGGGTTTCCAAGGCTGTAATCTTTACGGAAGCAGATCACCACATCTTTCTTCCGTGGAGCTGCTGGTGGGTTTGAATCGCCTACCTTTGGGTTAGCAGCTGAGCACTTTGACCACTGCGCCACCAGGGCTCCTCACTGAGTACATAGCTGTGACCACTGACGAACTTTAAACCTGGTACAGATAGGGACAGAATTGTAATTCAGTAGACTGGAGGATGCATTTAGAAGGGCGATTTTGGAGGTAGGTGGGGGAGGAAAAAACAAGGAAGGGAGTCAGTTAATCCCGGTGAAGGATAATGAGGCAAAGAATAAAGTCAATGGAAGTATAGTAGGAATCTGGCAAGAGCAAGTGGATATGAGGAACATTTAAAAGTTAAAATAAACAGAACTTTTTTGTAACAGAGAAAGACTGAAAGTTATCTAAATAACTGTTGGTGATTGAATTATTAAATTGTATTACATATGTTCAGTGGCACAGAATCAGCTGTGGAATAAGGATTTGGTTCCTTGGTTTGGAGGTTTAGGGTCATAGTTTCATGGGACATCCCAGTGAATTGGCCTAATGTCGTTTTTAGTGCTTCTGCTCTACATCCAAGAGCCCTGGTGGCATAGTGGTTAAATGCTTGGTTGCTAACCGAAAGGTGAGCAGTTTGAACCCGCCAGCTGGTCCACAGGAGAAAGATGTGGCAGTCTGCTTCTATAAAGATTTACAATCTTGGAAACCTTGTGGGGCAGTTCTACTCTATCCTACAGGGTTGTTATGAGTTGGAATTGACTCCACGGCAGTAGATTGGTTGGTTGTAGTGTCTGGGGTCTTAAAAGCTTGTGAGCAGCCATCCAAGGCACAACAGTTGGTCTCTGTTCGCCTGGAGTAACAGAGGAAGAAGGAATCAGGACTAGAAGGAGGAAATGGAATGTGTAGCTAATTGCCTTCATGAGCAACTGCCTCCTTTGCTGTGAGACTAGAAGAGCTGACTGGATGATGCCCGACTACCAACACTGAATGTTTTAATCAAAGATTCTGTAGAAGAAGGGTTAAAATGTGGAGCAGGATTTCAAATGCTCATGGAATCCAGACTTTCTGGCGCTGTGGAGGCTGGATGAACCCCTGAAACTGTTGCCCTGAATTAACCTTTAAACGTGAAAGCTTAAATCACAAGTATCCCCTGAAGCTTTCTTTAAACCAAACAATAATCTAGCTTAATTAGTAAGGAATGTCTGCTGTGAGCATTGTGCTCTTTTAAAGAACTATCTGTATGGTATCAAATTGACAAGAGCAACTCGAAAGGTTAGATAGGGAACTAAGGGGGCATTGAGTTTATGTCAATAGAGGAGGAACAATTCAGAAAAGGAGGGTGAGAATGGCTGCACAATTTGAAGAATGCAGTCAGTGTCACTGAATTGTATGTGTAGAAACTGTTGAATTGGTGTATGTTTTGCTGTGTATACTTTCAACAATAATAATAAAAAACAATACGGCAGCCTTATATGGACTGATATGGATGAACTTCAAACACATTGGAAGTGGGTAGGGGAGCAAGGTACTAAATAATTAATAATATAAAAAGAGCATGCATAGGGGAACTCTGGAAGGATTTATGGGTTGTCTCGGTGGAGGAGAACTAGGTGGTTGGGGAAACGGATAGAGGGGGGACTTGGACTCCTTGGTGTATCGTTTCACTGTGGAATTCTGTACCTTGGGCGTGTATGATTGATTCTTACACAATTTCTTGTTATGAATCGGATATGAGAAGTGAGGGAGAGTAGTGGGTTGTGTGTGACCCCAGGTGAGGAATGTAGGGGAGGAAGGTGGGGCTGTGGATGGAGGAGGGGTGAGGAGATTATGAATCAATTGGTTACTGGAAACCTAAACACCATTCGTTGTAGTTTTTAGGGCAGGATGTTTTCATAGTTCCTAACTACTTCCTACTAAACTTTTTGGAACATAACCTATTTGGTAAGTTGGGAACTATCTTTATTTGCTTCACATACACATCGATCATAACAATGTTATTTTGCCATATCATCAGCTGGAGAAGGAGCCCTAGTGGCTCAGTGGTTAAAGTGCTCAGCTGCTAACCGAAAGGTCAGCGGTTCAAACCCCCCAGCTGCTCTACAGGGGAAAGATGTGGCTGTCTGCTTCCATAAAGATTACACCCTTGGAAACCCCATGGGCAGGGATGGATTACCCAATAAGCAAGGTATGCACAGGCTTACTCGTGCTTATTTACTAATCTGTAGTGCACAATTTCACCTGTTTTTCACCATATCCATACGAAATTGTGCACTACAGATTAGTAAGCACAAGTAAACCCCTGCGTACTTTGCTTACTGGTTAATCCACCCCGCCTATGGGACAGTTCTGCTCTGTCCTGTAGGGTCACTATAAACCAGAATTGGCTCAACGGTAGTGGGTTTGGATTTTTTGTTTGTTTGCTTGGTCTGGGACTTCCAGGCCATACCTGAGGATTTGTGCTGGCACTTGGAGACTGGCCAGACCAGAAAAGACTCACCTGGGAGGCTGATATCAAGTAGCCTCAGGAGGCATGATTTAGCCTCTCATGCAGGACTCGAAGATATAAGCCCAGAACCTGCAGCTCAGAGAGCTTCCTGTCAGGGAAGGGAGGGTGACGCTCCCTCTCTGAGACACAGCAGCTCCGCGTTGGAGACCTTCCCAGACCTCGCCTGTGCATCTCTTCCTTATGATGATCCTGATTTATATTCTTTTACTATAATAAAAAAGAGCCCTGGTGGTGCAGGGGTTAAGCGCTCAGCTGCTAACCAGAGGGTCAGCAGCTTGAATCCACCAGCTGCTCAACGGGAGAAAGATGTGGCAGGCTGCTTCAGTAAAGATTTACAGCTTTGGAAACCCTATGGGGCAGTTCTACTGTGTCCTCTGGGGTCGATATCAGTCAGAATTGACTCGTTAGCAGTGGGTATCAGGTGGAGATTGTGGAATAAAAGCCTTGATCACAACCAGCATAATAAATAAATGTTTTTTATTTTCTTTCGCTGGGGTACATCTAAACCTTATACATCCAGAAAGTCATCTTTGTCTGTTTAATATTTTCGTTTTAAAAATGCTAATTTACAAAGATAACCTCCCTCAGTATCAGGCTTTACTGTCAGTTGTAATACATTTGCTATCTTTTTCCCAGACCATCACACGCCACTGCAAGAAATTGATAATAATGTTCAAGAGGACAGAAGAATGACTTCTAAATCACAGTATTGCACAAAGCGGTCACATTGCTCCATGCAGTAGAAGTTCTCTGCCAAATTAAAGAACTATGTTTTCTCTACTGCATTTCCTTTGTTATGTGTGCTCTTTTTTTCTTTAACCGTTTTTATTGCACTTGACTTTCATTAGAGTCTATTAGAAACATAGAAAGCTAAGTGAAATAGACAGCTGTGCTAGCTACCTACTGGTGAACTTATCTCCATAGTTTAAAGGTCTTCTTTAGTTGGAAGGGCTTTCCTAGTTCCACAAAACAATCAAGATGAGGATGAAATACGCCGAGCCCTGAGCCCCCACTTTGTAGACAGATTTTACATCTCTGAGCAGAATAGAAGATCCAAGGACACAGTCTCAGGAAGGCACGCTGTTGAGTATTAAGCAGCATATAAAATCCAGAGCTCAGACAACATCTGCAGGAAGAAGACTGGGGAGAGGGGCATTTATACATTTGTTTCCTTCTTAAAATGTAGAAATAATATGCCTGGCCTTGAGTGAATTCTTACAGCATTCTTGTCCCTTTAACAGGCGTGTTTTTCCTATATTGGAACTCATCAGATATAGTCTGTCTTGTTAGTTGCTGTTGAGTCAGCTGCAGCTTATGGCGACCCCATGTACAACAGAACTAAATGCTGCTTGGTCTTGTGCCATCTTCATGATCATTGATATGCTCGAGCCCATTGCTGTGGCCAGTTTGTACTGTGAGCGTCTTCCAACCTAAGGGGCTCACCTTCCAGCACTATATCAGAGAGTATTCTGTTAGCTTTCATTGGCTAATTTTCAGAAGTAGTTGGCTAGGCCTTTCTAATCTGTCTTAGTCTGGATGCTCTGCTGAAAGCTGTCCACTTGGCTCTCGAAACTGCTACTATTTGAAATACTGGTGGCACAGCTTCCAGCATCACAGCAACATGCAAGCCACCACAGTATGACAGACTGCCAGACGGGAGCTAGAGTCCTCTCTCAAATCTATTGGAAATTACTGTGATGTGAAAGTTGTGATTCTAGTTTGTTTTAAGATACAGATTCGAACGTATTTCAGGTCAAAATATGTCCTGTTGAGTGTGATTACTTGTGATCCTGCCCTTTGGCTTAAGAGAGTACCCTTCTTTTGGGTATCAGCACTCATAACTGGTTCCGTTCACAGCTCACTGCCCCTTCCCCTCTTGTGACTGACCACGTGGGCTGTGAGCCACCTGCCCAGTCTCTGCCAGGGGTGTTTTCCTAGGTTATTGGGTTCTGACAGCCGAGATCACTGGAAGACAGCCAGCCAGAGTGGTGCCATCTTTGGGATCAGCCACATCATTTTACTCAACCTAAGAAGACCTTTCCAAAATGGCCTTTGTGCTGTAGAAAGTGACCCCATCCTCAGTCCACGCGTCATTTAGAAGGGTGTAAGTCCCTTCTCCTATACCCCAAAATACCCGTTGACGCTGGTCTCAGAAATCACAAGGAGCACCAGTAGACATTTTAACATGACTACCCAGTGCAAGTGGTTTTATTGAAGAACTGAAGTTTGGAAGAAAGCTAAACTGAGTTTTTTTTTTTTTTTTTTGCTTTAGGTGAAGGTTTACAGAGCCAGGTAGTTTCCCATTCAATAGTTTATACACAGATTGTTCTGTGACGTTGTTTTCAATCCCTGCAATGTCTCAGCACTGTCCCCATTACCACCCTGAGTTCCCCATTTCCATTTGTCTGGTTTTCGTGCCCATTCCTGCCTTTTCATCTTTGCTCTTAGGTAAATGTCGTCCTTTTGGTCTCATATAGATGATGGTTCTAAGGAGCACTTTCCTCATGGGTGCTATCCTTTATTTTATAAGTCTGTCTATTATTTTTGGAAACCCTGGTGGTGTAGTGGTTAAGAGCTATGACTGCTAACCAAAAGGTCGGCAGTTCAAATCCATCAGGTGCTCCTTGGAAGCCCTGTGGGGCGGTTCTACTCTGTCCTATAGGGTCACTATGAGCCAGAATTGACTTGATGGCAACAGGTTTGGGTTTTTTTTGTTTATTATTTGGCTGAAAGGTGATCTCTAGGAATGGCTTCAGTTCCAAGTTAGAAGGGTATCTAAGGGCCATAGCCTCAGGTGTTCTTCCAGTCTCTCTTGGACCAGTAAATCTGGTCTTTTTTATGAATTTGAATTTCGTTTTACATTTTTTTCCACTCTAGCCAGGATCTTCTCTTGTGATCCTGGTCAGAGTGGTCAGTAGTGGTAGCTGGGCACCATCTAGTTCTTCTGATTTCAGGCTAGTGGAGGCTGTGGTTCCTGTGGACTAATTAGTCCTTTGGACTAATTGTTTCCTTGAGTCTTTGGTTTTCTTCACTTTCCTTTGCTCCAGATGGAAAGAGACCAATACTTGTATCTTAGATGGCTGCTCACGGGCTTTGAAGACTCCAGATGCTACTCACCAAAGTGGGATGTAGAATGTTGCCTTTATGAACTATGTTATGCCAATTGACCTAGATGTCCCCCGGGACTGTGGTGCTTAGCCTTCAAGCCCAGTAACTCAGTCCCGCAGGGTATTTGATTATGTCTAGGATGTTTCCATAACTGTGCCCCCTGTGTGCTCTATTATATATATGAATATACATGCAACACATACAAATATATATACGTGGAAATATCCACAGCCAAACCTATATATGCACGTGGGTGTACTCCCATATGCCCTCCCACACCTATTTAGCATACATATCCACCTATGTATCCACCATAAATTATTGTTTGTTATTACTGTTGTTGCAGGGTTGTATATGTTTGTTTACCATCATCGCCTTTTTTTCTTGCGTACCTCTCAGTGTCTTCCCTTGCCTTGGTCATATTGTGCTGACTTCCCCGATATTGTGTACTGCCTTTCCCTTCACCAAAATTAACACATTTCTACTCTCTAGTTCTCATCTCTAGTAACCATCCAAAAATGTTTCTTTCTGTGTGTAAACCTTTTCTAGACTATTTATAATAGTGGTCTCATACAATATTTGTCCTTTTGTGATTGACTTATTTCACTCAGCATAATGTCCTCCAGATTCATCCACGTTGTGAGATGTTTCACAGATCCATCATCACTCTTTATCATTGTGTAGTGTTCCATTGTGTGTATGTACCACAGTTTGTTTATCCATTCATCTGTTGATGGACACTTAGGTTGTTTACATCTTTTTGCTATTGTGAATGATGCTGCAGTGAACATGGGTGTAAATATGTCTATTCATGTCATGGCTCTTATTTCTCTAGGATATATACCTAGAAGTGGGATTGCTGGATCATATGGTATTTTTATTTCTTGCTTTTTAAGGAAGTGCCATACCGTTTTCCATAGTGGTTGTACCATTTTACATTTCCACCAGCAATGCATAAGAGTTTCAGTCTCCCCGCAACCTTGCCAGGCTTTGTTGTTTTTGGATTTTTTGATCAGTGCCTTTATTGCCTGGATGACATGGATTCTCATTGTAGTTTTGATATGTATCTCTCCAGTAGCTAATGAATGCAAGCATTTCTTTATGTGTTTTTTTTTAGCCACCTAAATGTTTTCTTTGGTGAAGTGACTGTTCATGTCTTTTGCCCATTTTTTAATTGGGTTGTTTGTCTTTTTGTTGTTGACGCATGAAAGTTTTCTATAAATTTTAGAGATTAGGCCCTTGTTGGATTTGTCATAGCCTAATTTTTTTATCTTGTCTGTAGGTTCTATTTTTACTTTTTTGGTGAAGTCTTTTGATGAGCATAAGTGTTTAACGTTTAGGAGATCCCAGTTATTTAGTGTATCTTCTGCTGTTTGTACATTGTTAGTTATGTTTGGTATTCTATTTATGCCATATATTAGGGCCCCTAATGTCCTTATTTTTTCTTCCATGATCTTTAGTTTAAGGTTTTACATTTAGGTCTTTGATCCATTTTAAGTTAGTTTTTGTGTATGGTGAACTTTAACCCTGTGTTGAAGATCAGCTGTCCATTGGTGGATGTATTTACTTCTGGGTTCTCAATTCTGTTCCATTGGTATATGAGTCTGTCATTATACCAATACCAGGCTGTTTTGACTACCATGGGTGTATAATAGGTTCTGAGATCAGAGCCTCCTACTTTGTTCTTCTTCTTCAGTAACACTTTATCTGGGGTCTCTTTCCTTTGAGAGAGTTTTTGTTGTTGCCAGGTTTGTTTGTTTTTTTTTCAGTTTAGCAGCCATAGTTGAGGACTTAGATAAAAACGTTTTATTCATTACTCTCTGAATTGAGAGGTTGTTATTTCCATGGACAGGTTGTGATTGATTTATATTTTAGTAGAACTTCAGAGTCACATGCTTATAAATGTAACCAGAATATTGTCTGCTTAGAGCTGCCCCATCCTTGATCAAAAATCATACTTATGAGAAAGAATTAGCATCTAAAATGATGCTTTTATTTTTTAGGGGAGAGTCCTGAAAATCAGTATCTGCCATTTTTCCATTTTAAAGAATGAAATGATGAAAATTAAAGAAACAATGGATTTCCATAAGGTATACTGATTTTTCTCAGCTGAAAAATATTCTTTCTTTTTGATTTTTTTTTTTTTTTTAAAAGAGAAGTAGTTCTATTGTCGGAGCCCTGGTGGCAAAGTGGTTAAGAGCTTAGGCTGCTAACCACGAAAGGTCAGCAGTTTGAATCCACCAGCTACTCCTTGGAAACTGTATGGGACTGTTCTAGTCAGTCTTATAGGGTTGCTGTGAATTGGAATAGACTGGACAGCACACAATAACAACAACAGCAGTTCTATTATCAGAACCCTGGTGGCATAGTGGTTAAGAGCTTGGCTGCTAACCAAAAGGTCAGCAGTTTGAATCCACCAGCCGCTCCTTGGAAACCTTATGGGGAAGTTCTACTCTATCAACTCATCAGCAACGAGTTTGGTTTTGGGTTTGGTTTAGTTCTATTATCTTGAGGACAAGATTCAGAAATAAAAAGCTTGGAGTTAATAGAAGGGTTCAATGGTAAAATGTGTACTCATCCTCAATTTAGTTTTTGTATGGCTATCTTGGGGTCGGAGTCCTGCTGTTGTAGTGGTTAAAGTGCTTGGCTGCTAACCGAAAGGTCAGCCGTTTGAACGCATCAGCCACTCTGCAGGAGAAAGATGTGACAGTCTGCTTGCCTAAAGATTACAGCCTTGGAAACACTATGGGGCAGTTCTACTCTGTCCTGTAGGGCCGCTATGAGTCAGAATCAACTCGATGGCAATGGGTTTGGTTTGGTTTTCTTATACAAAACCAAGAGCCAACAGTATTCTCAATGGAGAGAAGCTGAAAGCATTCTCCTTGTGAACGGGAACAAGACAAGTATACTCATCATCACCACTCTTATTCAACATTGTGCTGGCAGTCCTAGCTAGAGCATTAAGACAAGAAAAAGAAATAAAGGGCATAAAAATTGCTAAGGAAGAAGTAAAACTATCCCTATTCACAGACAATATGATCCTATACATAGAAAATCCCAAGGATTCCACAAGACAGCTACTGGAACAGATAGAAAGTTTCAGCAAAGTAGCAAGATACAAGATCAGCATAAAAAAATCAGTTGAATTTCTATTCAACAACAAAGAGAACTTTGAAAAAGAAATCAGGAAAACAAGTCCCATTTTCGGTAGCACCCCATAAGATAAAATACTTAGGAATAAATCTAACCAGGGACATAAAAGACCTATACAAAGAAAACTACAAAAGACTACTACAAGAAAGCAAAAGTAGTTGTTGTTGTTGTTAGGTGCCATCTAGTCAGTTGTGACTCATAGTGACCCTATGTACAACAGAATGAAATGCCGCCTGGTTCTGCACCATCCTCATAATCATTGTTATGCCTGAGCCCATTGTTGTAGCCACTGTGTCAATCCATTTTGTTGAAGGTCTTCGTCTTTTTCACTCACCGTCTACCTTACCAAGCATGATGTCCTTCTCTAGGGACTAACCCCTCCTGATAACATGTCCAAAGTATGTGAGACAGAGTTTTGCCATCCTTGCTTCTAAGGAGCATTCTGGTGGTACTTCTTCAAAGCAGATTTATTCATTCTTCTGGCAGTCCATGGTATATTCACTATTCTTTGACAGCACCATAATTCAAAGGTATCCTTTCTTCTTCAGTCTTCCTTATTCATTGTCTACCTTCCATATGCAAAGAGACCTACATAGATGGAAAAACATACCATGTTCATGGATAGGAATACTCAACATTGTGAAAATGTTAATACTACCTAAAGTGGTCTACATATATAATGCAATCCCAATTCAAATCCCAGAAGCATTCTTTACCAAGGTGGAAAAACTAATCACCAGCTTTATATGGAGAGGAAAGAGGCCCTGATAAGTAAGGGAATACTGAAGAAGAACAAAGTAGGAGGCCTCACATTACCTAATCTCCGAACATACTATACAGCCACAGTAGTCAAAACAGCCTGATAATGATACAATGACAGAGACATAGACCAATGGAACAGAATTGAGAACCCATATGTAAATCCAGTCACCTATGGCCCTGGTGGCATAGCAGTTAAGCGTTCAGCTGCTAACCATAAAGTTGGCAGCTTGAATCTACCAGCCGCTCCTTGGAAACTGTAGTCTATCCTGTAGGGTTGCTAGGAGTCTGAATCGACTCAACAGCAATGGGTTTAGGTTTTTTTTTTTGGTATGGTCAGCTGATCTTTGACAAAGAACCAAAGACCATTAAATGGGGGAAGAGACAGTCTCTTCAATAAATGGTGCTGGCAAAACTGGATGTCCATCTGTAAAAAAAATGAAACAGGAATTATACCTCACACCATACACAAAAAACTAACTCACATTGGATCAAAGACCTAAATATAAAACCTGAAACTATAAATACAGGGGAAAAAATAGGGACAACAACTAGGAGCCCTAATACATGGCATAGAACATAACTAAAAATGCACACACAGCACAAGATGAACTAGATAAATGAAACCTCCTAAAAATTAAACACTGATGCTCAACAAAAGACTTCTGCAAAAAATTCAAAAGGGAACCTACAGACTGGGAAAAAAATTTTTGACTACGACATACTTCACAAGGGACTAAACTCTAAAATTTATAGAAAACTTCAACATCTCAACAATAAAAAGACAAACACTCCAATTAAAAAATGTGCAAAGAATATGAGAAGACACTTCACCGAAGAAAACATTCAGCTAGTGTCTTGGTCATCTAGTGCTGCTATAACAGAAATACCACAAGTGATGGCTTTAACAAGGAGAAGTTTATTCTCTCACAGCCTATTAGGCTCCAAGGGAAGGCTTTCTTTCTCTGTCAGCTCTGGAGGAAAATCCTGGTGATCAGTCTTCCTTTGGTCTGGGAGCATCTCAGTGCAGGAGCCTCAGGTCCAAAGGATGCACTCTGCTCCCAGCACTGCTTTCTTGGTGGTATGAGGTCCCCATGTCTCTCTGCTGGCTTCTCTCTTTCATATCTCGAAAGAGATTGGCTTAAGACACTATCTAATGTTATAGATCTCATCAGTATAACTACTGCTAATCCATCTTATTACGTCACAGTGATAGGATTTACGACACATAGGGAAATCACATCAGATGACAAAGTGATAGACAATCATATAATGCTGGGAATCACGACCTAGCCAAATTGACGGATATTTTTGGGGGACTCAATTCAGTCCATGACAGGTGGCTAACAAGCACATGAAGAAATACAATCATTAGCTATTAGAGAGATGCAAATCAAAACTACAATGAGATACCATCTCACTCCAACATTACTGGCATTATTTAAAAAAAGAAAGCGAGAAAATAACAAATGTTGTAGAGGTTGTGGAGAGACAGGAACTCTTATACACTGCTGGTGGGAATGTAAAATGGTATAACCACTTTGGAAAACGATGTGGAGCTTCCTCAAAAAGGTAGAAATAGAAATACTGTATGATCCAGCAATTCCACTCCTAGGTATATACCCTAAAGAAATAAAAGCTGTGACACAAATAGACATATACACACCCATGTTCATTGTAGCATTACTTGCAATAGCAAAAAGATGAAAACAGCCTAAGTGCCCATCAACAGATGAATGAATTAACGAACTGTGGTACATACACACAGTGGAATACTACCTAACGATAAAGAATAATGATGGATCCATGAAACATCTCACAACATGGATGAATGTGGAGGATATTATGCTGAGTGAAATAAGTCAATAATGAAAGGACCAATATTGCATGAGATCACTACTGTAAAATAACAACAAAATGTTTACACATGGGAAAAAAAACATTCTTTGGTGGTTACCAGGGACAGAAGGGGGAGGGGGGGAAAATTACCAATTAGATCAAGACACGAGTTAATATTGGTGAAGGGAAGGCAATACATAATATGGGGAAAGTGAATATAAGATGCCCAAGGCAAGAAAGGACACTGAGAGGAACACAGGAATAAAGGGCAACTACTGGAGCCCTGGTGGCACAGTGGTTAAGAGCTCAACTGATAACCAAAAAGGTCGGCAGTTCGAATCCACGAGCCACTCCTTGGAAACCCTATAGGGCAGTTCTACTCTGTCCTTTGGGGTCGCTATGAGTCAGAATCGACTCCACGGCAACGGGTTAACATGTATGGTAGCTACTATAGTTTAGGCAGTCCTACAGCAATAGTATTAACAAGCAATAATCTATGAATGGACAGTTAGATAGATAGATGCGCCAAGAGGTGTGGGAGGATGTAATGGAACACACCTACTGGCATAAGTTTGGTGGTGAATATTTCTACATACATGAGTGTAGGTGTGGCTCATATAGAGCACACAAGGGGTATAGTCAGAGAAACCTCTTAGACATAACCAAACACCTCAGTGGATGAAGTTCCTAGGCTGGAAGACAAAGGACTATAGACGGGGATGTTTACATCAATTGGACGATATAGTGCATAAAGACAATGTTCAGAACTAGATGGTGCCCAGGTACCGCTACTGACTGCTCTGACTGGGATCTCAACAGAGGGTCCTGGACAGAGCAGGAAAAAATTATAGAACAAAAAATCAAATTCACAAGAAGGACTAGACTTGCTGGTCTGACAGAGAGTGAGGGAACCCCCGAGACTATGGCCCTAAGACACCCTTCTGACTGGGAAAGGAAGCCATTCCTGGAGACCACCTCCCAGCCAAACAACAAACACATAAGATAAACAGTAACACCGAGAGGAACTTACTCCTTAGAACAGTCAATTATATGAGATCAAAAGGACATTACCTGCCCAAAAGCAAAGATGAGAAGGCAGGAAGGGGTAGAAAATCAGGACGACAGGAAATGGGGAAACCAGGGTGGAAATGAGGAGAGCACTGACACATTGTGGGGAATGAAACCAGGTTATGAAATACTTTATGTACAAACTATCCAATGGGAAACTGATTTACTCTGTAACTTTCACCTAAACCACACACACACACACACACACACACACAACCTCATCGTCGTAGGCAGAATGGCTCCCAAAGAAGCTCAAACCCTAATCCCAGAACCCATGAATATGTTACATTACATGACAAAAGGGTCTTGGCACATATAATTAAGTTATAGACCTTTATTGTTGTTGGGTACCGTCCAATCAATTTTGACTCATAGTGACCCCATGTGACATATTAGAACTGCCCACGGGGTTTCCTAAGCTGTGATCTTTACGGAAGCAGATCACAAGATCTTTCTCCCACAAAGCAGCTGGGTGGGTCTGAACCACCAACCTTTCGGTTAGCAGTCGAGTATTTAGCCGTGGTGCCACCAGAACTACAGACCTTAACATGGGGAGATTGTCCTGATGGACCTGATCTAATAACGTGAGCCCTTAAAAGCAGACAATTTTCTTGGTCTAGACGAAGAGAGATCTGAAGCTTGAGAGGGACTCGACCTGTCATTGCTGGAAGGGACAACATGGAAAGCGTGGGAAGGGATGCCGGCTCTCTCTGGGAGCAAAGACTGGACCCGGCTGACAGCCATCAAAGAAATGGGGCCCTCAGTACCTATCTCCCCAAGACTGAATTCAGCCAACAACCTGAATAAGCTTGGAAGCCACTTCTTTCCCAGGGCATCCAGAAGGCACACAGCCCAGCCAACACCTTGATTTTAGCCTTGTGAGACCTTAAGCAGGGGCCCCAGTTCACCCACTGTGACTTCGGACCTGCAGAAACTGTGAGATAATACATTTCTGTTGTTCTAAGTGGCTGCGTTTGTGGTAACTTGTTACACCAGCTATAGAAAATGAACATGCTCAACTTTCGCATCCAAACACACTTACAAATTACGACTTAACAAAAAATCTGTTGTGAGTATCGCTTCGTAGATCATCCAGGAAGCTTGAAATTCTTTTCATGCTGGCATTTAATGCACAGATTGAAACAATATTAAGGCAGCATTTTAAAATTTGTAGTAACTTTTCTTTTTGACTTTACAATGATTCCACTCACGAAGAGGTGGTTTTCCCTCATGGGCTGTGAACTTGGCATCCAGAAGAGAATTAGAGGCACGCTTGCTCTTTTGTGGTGACATGTTCGGATTTAAAGTACATCAACAGAAAGGACTTTCCATGATTAGCCAAACTCAAAGCACTTAGAGAACCATATGGTGAATTTTGAAAAGGAAGTCACTTTCCAGGTATTTGCAGGCTTTTGAGCATCATCGGAGTTTGAAAGGTAAATTTACTGATTTTGTGAATATTGGAAATAGATTGATTACAATGAAGTGCCCTTCCAAGATGTGACTGTAACTTCCATGCCATTAAACTTCAGTTGTTTTCCAAGAAACTTTTCCTATTTTTTTTTTTTTAATTATTTCTGAAAACATTTATAGGAATCCCTGGGTGCCGTAAACGATTAACACACCTGGCTGCTAACCAAAAGGTTGGAGGTTCTAGTCCACACAGAGGTGCCTCAGAAGAAAGACCTGGCAGTCTACTTCTGAAAAATCAGCCACTGAAAACCCTCTGGAGCACAGTTGCTCTCTGACACACATGGGGTTGCCATGAGTCAGAATCACCTTGACAGCAAGTGGTTAATGCATTCACATTGTTTAAAAATAAAAAACGTATACTTTGAGAAACCTCGCCCTGATTTCAGCCCTCAGCTCCTAAAATAGTCATGTTAGTTTTCTATGTATCCTTCTAGTGTTTCTTTAGGTATATGTAAGCAAATCAAATATATATTGTTTCCCCTCCCTCTTTTCTTACACAGAAGGTAGTAGACAGTACACACTGTTGTTCCCTTTGTTTTCCTTGCGTAGGATTATATCCTAGATTTCTTTCCACATCAGAACACAGAGAGCTTCTCCATTCTTTTCACAGCAGTATAGTATTTAGGTAAGCAGCCTTCTATGGATGACTACTTGGATTGTTTTCTTTCTTTCATTTTTTTTTTTTTTTTACAAACACTACCGTAATAAATAACCTCATATATGTATGTGTGGAGCCTTGGTGGCACAATGGTTAAGAGCTTGGCTGCTAACCAAAAGGTCGGCAGTTCGAATCCACCAGCAGCTCCTTGGTGACCCTATGGGGCAGTTCTCCTCTGTCCTGTAGGGTCACTATGAGATGGAATCGACTCTGACGGCAGCGGGTTTGGTTTTTTGGTATATGTATGTGCATCTCTGTAGGATAAACTCTCAGAAATGAGATTGTTGAGTCAGAGAATAAAAGTATTTGTAACTTTGATTGTTGTTTTTGTTAGCCACTGTTGAGTCAGCTCCTGATTCATGGCAACCCTAGTCGCAACAGATTGGACCCTTGTGATCCATATGGTTTTTATTGGCTGATTTTCAGAAGTAGGTTACCAGGACTTTCTTCCTAGTCTGTCTTAGTCTGGAACTTCAGTGAAACCTCTTCAGCGTCGTAGCAACACACAAGCCTCCACTAATACATGAGTGATTGCTGTGTGTGAGGTGCATTGGCTGGGAATCTACCACTGAACCACCTCTGTAACTTTGATTTCCTCTCCCCCCAATAGGGACTTTATTTTGCTCTCCCACTCGGAATGTTTAAGAGAACCAATTTTCCTATAGTGAGTGTGACCGTGTAATTTATAATCCAAACCAGGACACTTTTGAGAGTGAAAAGGAGGTTCTGTTAATAATCATAAGGAGCCCTGGTAGAGCAGTGGTTAAGCACTCCACTGCTAACTGAAAGGTTGGTGTTTGGAACCCACCAGCCACTCTGTGGGAGAAAAGACCTGGCAATCTGTTCCCATAATTATTGCAGCCTGGGAAACTCAATGGGGCAGTTCTCCTCTGTCACATGGGGTCACTATGAGTCAGAATTGACTCAATGGCGCCCGACAACCCCATCAGTAATCACACTGGGACACCAGGTATGAAGCGGGACCCTACTGGGAAAGCCTGGATATATGTTGAGTTACTCATCACCTCACCAACAGAGTGTGCTGTCAAACTTGCAGATTTTTCTCAGGGAAGCTCAGATGGAATTCAAGTTCAAAATTAATTATTTAATGAGGCCAACCTTTTAAAGTGAAGCCACCAGCTAGTCTTTCCCTTAAGCTTTGGGAAAGCTGTCCTGGCTGGGTAGGGCATTATTTCCTGAGGGAGGCCGCACGACTTGAGTGGCACCTGGCCATGAACGACTGGTGTCACTTGTAGTTTTCTATCTGTTGGCGGTGGCCCTGATGCCTCAGGAAACTCTGACACTGTAAGGATTTTCCTGGCCAGCCTTAGGGATCCTACTGATGCCAATGCCAGGGGCCCAGAGCTATTCTGACAACTAGTGTGTGGACCTGAGGGTGAAATGGATACAAGTAGATCTTGTTCTCCATTCTACCTGGAGGGAATGCGTAAGCTGAGTGACTGCTGGCCTGTGCTCTGGCCTTTCTTTCATGTCTTAAGGATCCTACCCCATTTCTTGGAGTAGGGAAAGCATTCTTTTTTTTAAATTGTGGTAAACGTATAAGTAACATCATTTGCCAGTTCAGCATTCTCCACGTATACAATTCAGTGACATTAGTTACATTTATTGTGTTGTTATAACCATCACCACTATCCATTTCCAAATGGGCAGGGACTCATATGTAGTGGAACGATCTGGGCTGTGATGCAGGAAGCCATTTGATGGTTGTCCTGGACTGAATTGTGTCCCCTCAAAATACATGTCAATTTGGTTAGGCCGTGATTCCCAATATTGTGCGGTTGTCCTCCATTTTGTGATGTTTTGTAAATCCTAGCCTCTGTGCCTGTGATTAAGGTCCCATTTGGGGGTAACTTGTCTGTTATGTTAATGAGGCAGGATTAGGCTATGTTAATGAGGAGTAGGTTATGTTTGTTCAGGATTAGGGCGGGAAGTATCACCCTTGCTTGAGTCACACCTTTTTTTTTTTATTGTACTTCAGGTGAAGGCTTACAGAACAAAATAGTTTCTCATGAAACAGTAGTACACATGTTGTTTTATGACATTGGTTAACAACCCCACAACATATCAACCCTCTAACTTCTCAACTTTTT
>NW_004444054.1:1406898-1455069 GCF_000243295.1 Trichechus manatus latirostris
TGAATTCTTCCAATTTTTTGTCTGTATTTTCCATGAATTTGTCTATTTTTTCCTCATGTTTGTCAGCTTTTTGCCTCAGTTCATGGAGAATTCCGAGCATTAGAGATTTGAATTCCCTATCAGGTGGTTCTAGTGCATTTTCTTCCACAGGAGAGTCATCTGGTGTTTTATTTTGGACGCCCACTGGAACCATCCTGTCCTGTTTTTGTAAATGATTTGATATTGTTTGCTGTTTTCGGGGTTTTTAGTAGTTATTTTTCTTGTTTATTGATTGTAGATTTGTTTGTTTAATCCCTTTTTTGTAAAAAAAATTTGACTATATCTGAGTAGGCGGACTGTGTGTTCTTTGTTGTTTGCTCATCTGTGGGCACAATACTTTTCACCTCCTTCTCCAATTGGCAGGGTCAGTCACTCAGATATGCTACGGCAGGGCAGGTCTAGCTGAAGAGGAGTTACCTGGGATGGGTTGTTTGTGGCACTTACTACAGCCACCAAGGTGGGTTGCTAATCACTGCAGGGCAGGTTCCAGGAGGCCATGCCTGTGCTGCTTGGTGGTGTGATGTCAAGTTCACAGTGCAGGTAGGCAGGATGCAGTGGGGAGATTGTTATGTGTGGAGGTAAGCTGGATGTGGGAGAAAGGAGAGAGGAACAGGAGCCAAAAACATACAAACAAACAAAAAAGAATGCTAGGGCAGCTTGCCTTTGGAGTGGAGAGTTGAGAGACTATGAAATGGAGAAAAACAGAAAGGGGAAGAGGAAGAAAAGAAAAGAATGAATAAATAAAAGTCAGAAAGGTTAAAGAACCACAAAGTTCCCAGGGATCCCACCGGTGCAGCTATGAGATCTGGGGAAGTCGCTCTCAGGTGTTGCAGTACAGCCTGGCTAGAAGGTGTAGAGGTATACAACGCCAGGTATTCAGGGAACAGAAAGAGAAGGACGATATAGAGAGATGAGAAACTGAGCAATGAAGAAAGAGAAAAAGGGAAAAAGAGGGAAAAGAAAACAAAACAAATTTAAAAAAAAATAAGAAGAAAGGCCCCCCAAGAAACAGAAGAAGAAAAAAAAACGACAAAGAAAGAAATGCCCTCAGGGATCCCTCTGCACGTCTGTGGAAGCTGAAGTGGAGTCTGCTTGCCACGCAGCTCCGCCTGGCCAGAAAGGGCTCCCAACTCAAGAAAAGGAAACGAAAACAAACAATTCAAAACAAACAAATGAACGAAAGTCCCGGGATCCCACCAGTGCGATAGCCCAGTCCGGGAAGCAGCTCCACACTCAAGTGGAGCTCTGCAGCCCCTCAGGAAGAAGCAAAGAGGGTGCACGGAGCCAGGTACTCGAGTGAAAGGAGGGGGAGGTGGCGAGAGGCAAGTAAGAAATCAAAAGAAGCAGAAAAAAAAAGCAACACTAGCAGCCAACAAATGGCACTCAGAGAGCCAGCTCGTGCGGGCTGGTGTTTCTGGACAAGAGACTGTGTCCACGGGAAGCAGAGAGGGCCGAGTGTGGGTGAAGAAGGGTAGAGAGTGGGAAAGCGTATATCACAAATTACCAGAGCTCTGCAGCTCCTCAGGAAGAAGCAAAGACAGCGCAGGGAGCGAGGTACTCAAGCGAAAGGAGGGGAAGGTGGGGAGACGCAAGGAAGAAATCAAAAGAAGCAGAAAAAAGCAACACCAGCAGCCAACAAATGGCACTCAGAGAGCCACCCGTTCGAGTGTGTGGAATCCAAGCAGCTGGTGTTTCCTGGTCAAGAGATGGTGGCCGCGGGAAACAGAGGAGGCCGAGTCGGGGTGAAGAGGGGTGGGGGGTGAGAAAGCATATATTGCAAATTACCGGTTGTTTTGTCTCCTGCTGGACGCTCTGTGAGGCTGCTCTCTCATACCGCCTGTTTGCTGGTCTCCGATAGGAGTCCAAGATGGCGGATCCACACTGCGTTAGCTGGTAGGGGACCCCTGCATTAATCTCTCCTCGCTCTCCGTTCTCTGTCAGTTTTCTCACTCCATTTGGTGCTTGGCTGAGTTCTTTGTCTCTTTATTTGATGTTTTAGGTTTCAGGATTGTTGTATTCTCTGTTCGGCTTAGTTTTTCAGATCTTTGCTGTGGAGGGACGGCATGGTGCTTCTGCGTAGAGCGCCATTTTGCTGGAACTCTCCTGAGTCTCACCTTTTATCTTACAAGAGATAAAATGGGAGAGAAGCAAGCAGAGAAGAGGGACATCACTACCCCCATGAAAGAAGACCCGGGAGCAGAGCACATCGTTTGGACCTGGGGTCCCTGCACTGAGAAAGGTTCATGCCAAGACACATGGAGGTCTCCAAGGAACTCTGGGCCCAGAGATGCTGAAAGGAGACAAGAACCTTCCCCAGAGCCAACAGAGAAAGAAAGCCTTCCTCTAGAGCCAGCGCCCTGAATTTGGACTTCCAGCCTCCTAAACTGTGGAAGAACATATTTCTGTTTGTTAAAGCCATCCACTTGTAGTATTTCAGTTATAGCAGCACTAGATATGTAAGACAATGGCCAAGGTAAGTGTCTGCTGCATTCTGGACCAAGGAATTAGGATGCATAGATGGGCAAGAACAGAAGGTTCCACAGATAAGTCAGGATTATGAGGGCAGTGAAGATAGATGAAGAAGCCAAGTACTATAGGCCCAGGCTAAGGAGCAGATGCGAAAGTCCAAGAGGTCAAGAGTAAGTCAAAGGGCAGGGTGGCTGCATAGTCTCCTTCAGGTGGGTGGAACGGGCAGGCCAGTGAAATAGGTGAGAGCAGTATCCACGTCTGTGCAGGTGTTTGTCACTTCTTCCTCATACTCACAGATCAGTTATCAAAGGCAAACATGCTATAGCTCTGTGATGTCTGTGTTGAATGTTCTCTTAGTTATGTGCAGTATTTCCTGAGAATCAAAAGCAACATGTTTGCTTTCTCTCACTGATGATGAGTGTGTGCTGAAAGGCTTGAGGATTTGGAGAAATGGCATCAGCACTCAGTATCAGCTGGCAGACAAGTCCTTCCGCTTTTCTCCAGATACCCATGTGTTTTTATTATTATTGTTGTTGTAAAATATTATCACGTATAACGTTTGCCAATTCAACATTTTTCACATGTATAATTCAGTGACATCAGTTACATCTATCGTGTTGTGTAGCCATCACCGATATCTGTTGCCAAGTTTTCCATCACCATAAACAGAAACTCAGTGCTTCCTAGACCATGACTCCCGCTTTTTCCCCTCCCTCTTGCCCCTGGTAAACACTGTGAAACTTTGATCTCTATAAATTGCCTACTCTGAGTATTTCAGATAAGTGAGATCATACTATATCTGTTCTTTTGCGATGACTTATTTCATTCAGCATAATGTTTTCAAGGTTCACCCATGCTGTGGCATGCATCAGGACTTCATTTCTCTTTCTGGCTGAGTACTATTCCACTGCATGTGTATACCACATTTTGTTTATCCATTCCTCTGTCAACAGACATTTGGGTTGTTTCCACCTTTTGGTTATTGGTGAATAGTGCTGCAATGAACAGTAGTTTACATGAGTCCGAATGTGTCACTGCTCTCGTGTATTCTTATTTTGTACTACTCAAACCTCATTTTCTCCCTCCCACCCCCCATCTGGGCCCTGCTGCCTTAGGAAACACTGATACTGTAAGGATTTTTCTGGCGGGTCTTAGATACCAATGCCAGGGGTCAGGGGCAAGCCTAGCCCACTGGTGTGTCACCTGAGGGTCAAATGGATATAAATAGATCTTGTTCTCCATTCTACCTGAAGGGAATGCAGAAGCTAGAGGACTGCTGGGAAGGTCTCGTGAGTTTGCAGATAGTCGTCTGAGGGTTTCCTTCTGCTCCAGTTCTCTCCTGCTACTGAGGACACTGGCTCTAGTACTAGATGCTAGCACTGCTCACGAGTTACTCTGTGCTCACTCCCCAGGCGTGCAGTGCTTGACTTCCACTATGACTTGTATGCATCCATCCCTGGGGAGAGGGGAGTCTTTCCTTTGCCCTAGGGTGCCTCTCTTGGCCACACAGCTTCCGAAGTGGGGCATCCTCAAGCTCACGATGTTGTAGGGATACTTTCACAAAGCCCCTATTTTAGGGTTTACTCATTGTATAACACAGTCCTTGGGCACAGGGCCGTGGGCTGGTTGAGAGAACACAAAGTAGTTCTGCATCCCCTGTCATACCTAACTACGTTTAGGACCTCTGCTCTCTCTTCCTTAGGGTGTTTTTCCCAGAAGTTTCTATGTCTCTGTGTTAACTGCGTAGTGCTCTTAAAAGAGAAATATCACAAGTGGGTGACTTTACAGAACAGAAATTCATTTTCTTACAGTGCTGAGGGCTAAAAGTTCCAATCAGGGTCTCGAACATGCGGATTTCTTTCTTATTGTAGTCCTGGGAATTCCTTGGTAGATGATCCTCATGTGGCATCTTATCTTGTGTGTGTGTGTGTGTGTGTGTGTGTGTGTGTGTGTGTGCGCGCACGCACACGCATGCACACATGCTATTGCATGGGTGTGTATCTAATTTTGCCTTTATATAGCTCAATAGGGATTAGGTTTAGGTATGACTGTCAACTGATTGATCACATTATATTAGATTGCATCATGGAAGGTAATTTGTTTCAGCCAAGGTCAACTTCTGTCTTAGTTCTCTAGTGCTGCTATAACAGAAAGACCACAAGTCTTCTGTTCCTCAGTTCCTTGGTGATCTTCATATGGTGTGGCATCTATCTTCCCCCGTCTCTGCTTGCTTACTTCATGGATTGCTCAATCTACTCTTTCATATCTCGAAAGAGATTGATTTAAGACACACCTTACACTCATTCTGCCTCATTAACATAACAAAGAAAACTCATTCTGAAATGGGATTATAACCACAGGTATAGGAGTTAGGATTTGCATGTATTTTTGGGGAGACACAATTCAATCTATAACTTTCCATCCTTTGGCCCCCCAGAATTCATGTTCTTCACACATGCAAAACACATTCACCCCATCACACCGTCCCAAAAATCTTAATCATCTACATCAAATATGGGTGATTAAATCATAACAGCAGATGGCTAGAATTTCAGTACACATTTTGGGGGGACACAATTCAATCTCTAACAGTCCCTCATACAGAAATTCCAGCAGATCCGCCTCTCCAGCCCTCCAGCAATGCCTTGTCCCTTTGATGTATTGATGACAATAACTTGGGCTCTAGCTAACTCCTGCTACACGCATTGGTATTCACGCACAATGCTTATCTTCTATAATGATGCTGTCTAGTACAGTAGTCAGCTGCCACATGTAGCTACGGAGCACTTGAAATGTGGCTGGTCCAAATTAAGGTGTGCTGTAAATGTAACGGCAACGGGTTGTTTTTTGTAGTAAATGTAAAGTATACACTGGAGTTGAAGACTTAGTATAACAAAAACAAAAAAAGGATATAAAATACCTCGTTAATAATTTTATACTGATAACATGTTGAAAGGATAGCATTTTGAATATATTGGGTTAATAAAATATGATATTAAAATTAAATTCACTTGTTGGATTTTACTTTTTTAAATGTGGCAGCTGTTTTTGTTGGGTGCCATCAAGTCAACTGTCGACTCACAGAGGCACTCTGTGACTGAGTAGAACTGTCCCATAGGGTTTCTTAGGCTGTAATCTTTATAGGAGCAGGTTGCCAGGTCTTTCTCCTGCAGAGTGGTTGGGAGGGTTCGAACTGCCAATCTTGCAGTTAGCAGCCCAGCACTCAACGCTCCTTACATGTGGCTGCTAGAAAATTTAAAATTACATATATGACTTCCATTGTATTTATATAGGACAATGCTTTTCTAGAGTACCAGTATCACCTAGGAACTTGTAAGAAATGCAGATTCTTGGGCCCCACCTCAGGCCCACTGAATTAGGATCTCTGGGAGTCGGGGCCCAGTGGTCCGTGTTTTAATAAGCTTTCCAGGGGACTCTGATGCTACTAAAGTTTGAGAACCACTGCTCTAGAGCTACTCTATCTCTTTAAGTTCTTAAGTCACTAGTTATCTCACTGAAGAGATCCTGGGCGGTGCGAATGGTTAAACTGCTTGGCTGCTAACTAAAAGGATGGAGGTTCAGGTCCACCCAGAGGCACCTCAGAAGAAAGAGCTGTTGATCTACTTCTGACAAATCAGCCACTGAAAACCCTATGGAGCAGAGTTCTACTCTGACACTCATGGGGTCCACCATGAGTTGGAGTCAACTCAATGACAACTGGTGCAAGTTAATTTCTGAAAGCATTTACAAAGGACAGAAATGAATAAGGAAATAGCCAGTTGATAACTGTGAATGAACACTGGGTTATTAGTCTAATAACCACTGGGACTGCAAGATTGCCTTATTAGTATTAGTGCTGCTAAACACGTTGTTCTTTAATTATCACTCATGGTCAGAAGGCCTACAGATTATGATCTAGCCACGGGCACTCTACTCCCAATTGCAGCAATTGTTTCGGACTCTCTTGCTTTGTTCTGGGTTACCCCCATCTGTTTCCACTCCTGTGCCTGTCTAGCTTCTGACCCACCCTGTTTCTTTCCCTGTTTCCCGCCCCTTGTGCAGGGGGCCTGACACAGAGTGTGGCTTTCCCTTCTCATTGCTCCCTGGGACAAAGGCTTGTACTCACCTTGGGGCTATTTCTGCTCCTTGATGCACTTGAGTTAATGGTGATTGCTGAGTAATCCTATGAGCTTTGATGAATCCTGAATGGTGTCTGCGTTTGGCTTAGACAGAAAGGAGAAGAATAAATCTGGGAAAGGGCATTGAATTTGCAATGGTTTTTGAGATCTCATGTAGCTGAGAATCTCTTGGGGAAAATCAAAGACTCCAAATTAGTTTTTAATTTTTTTTGTTGTTGTTTTGTGCCCTTTTTAAAAATAATTTATTCTATTTATTTTGTTGTTGTTGGAAGTATACGCAACAAAACAAACAGCAATTCATGCAGTTTCTATGTGTACAATTCAGTGATATTGATTACATTCTTTGAGTTGTGCAACCATTCTCGCCCTCCTTTTCTTTGTTGTTCCTCCCCCATTAACATAAACTCACTGACCCCTAAGGCTCCTGTTTAATCTTTGAAGTTGCTGATGTCAGTTTGATCCCATATAGATAGATATTAAAAGAGCATAATGCTCAAGGCAGACATTTTTTATTAATTGAGTTAAACTATTGTTTGGTTTTAAGATGACTTCAGGGGATATTTTTGGTTTAAAGTTTAAAGATTATTTCAGGGCAGTAGTTTCAGGGGTTCATCAAGCCTCCATGGCTCACTTTGTGAGAATTTTAAATTCTGGTCTGCATTTTCCCCCTTTTGATAAGAATTCTTCTATAGAATCTTTGATCAAAATGTTCAGTAATGTTAGCTGGGCACCATCCAGTTCTTCTGGTCTCATGGCAAAGAGGCCAGTTGTTCCTGGAGGCAATTAGCCACACATTCCATATCCTCCTCTTATTCCTGACTCTCCTTCTTCCCCTGTTTCTTCAGGTGAATAGAGACCAATTGTGTCTTGGATGGCTGCTTGCAGGCTTTTAAGACCCCGGGTATTACACTACGAACTAAGAAGTAGAACAGATGCACTAAACGCAGTATTAGGCCAACGAACTGGGATGTCCCAGGAAACCATGACCCTAAACCTCCAAATCAAGGAACCAAATCCCATGAGGTGTTTGGTTGTACATAAGCAGCCTGAACAGCTATTCTTTTTTTATTTTTTGTCATTGTTATAAGTATATCTGTCATACAACTTTTGCCAGTTCAATATTTTACAGGTGTACACCTTACTGACAAGTTATAATAATCTGTTGCACGACCCTACCCTTAACAGTGTGATTTTTCCATCACCGTAAGCCGAAACTCAGTACTGTATAAGCGTGTGCTTTTGTAAATGAGGGACATTTTGGTTTTTTCCTAGTACCAGTAAAAGGGGTTTTTTGAGAGTTCTTCATCTGGTTTTGACACGATGGCATGCCTTTGAGTGAGTCACGTACCTCTTAGTGCCTTCCAGTTCACAAAACAGAATGAATGGTTTCCAGTGCTGCAGAGCAGTACATAGCTCACTTTCTGTAACTGATGTGGAAGTGCTTTATAGATACTTTTAATGGCATAGTGAGTAAGAATATCTGTAATGGCTTTGTGTCCAATGGACCTACATTGAGGTTCTTTTTGGACCTCAGTGACCTCATTTGTAAAATGGGGATACACTTTCTATAAAACTCTTGAGGCCAGATAAGTGTAGGAACTTGCACTCTTTCAGATTTTTAGATTGCACCTACAAGGATAGCTTCTCATCAGCATAAAGCTGATCCCAGAAGGCAGAGATCAATCATATCCCTTCTTTTCTGCTTTTCTGTTATTTCCAACACAAGCCGCACCCACTGCTCTCTGTCCCTCTCCTCCTTCCCTCTCTCTCTGTCTCCCCCCCCCCTCTCTATCTCTCTTTCTCTCCCTCCTTCTCTCTCTGTCTCTCTGACTCTAGCCACTCAGGGCTGGGTCAGACTTTACAAGAAGAACCGTTCTTGGGTTTGTTACCCACTAAGCAAGCTATGCACAGGCTTATTTGTTCTTACTTAGTAATCTGCAGCATACCTTGTTTACTGGGTAATCTGTCCCTGCCCATAGGATTTTCAAGGATGTAATCTTTCTGGAAACAGACTGCCACATCTTTTTCCCATGGAGCGGGGTGGTGGGTTCAAACAGCTGACCTTTTGGTTAGCAGCTAAGTGCTGTGCTTTAACCACTGAGCCACCAGGGCTCCTTCTCAGACCAAAAAAAATAAAAATCAAAAACCAAAGCTGTTGCCTCGAGTCAATTCCGACTCGTAGTGACCCTGTAGGAAAGAGTAGAACTGCCCCATGGGGTTTCTCAGGAACGGCTGGTGGATTCGAACTGCTGACCTTTTGGTTAGCAGCTGAGTTCTTAACCACTGCACTACCAGGGCTCCTTCTAGACCAGAACACCCCTAAGTACTCCAAGGGTTATTTCCCTGGAGCCAAGTACAAAGACCACCTTCTCTAGGGAGCCGTGGTAGCATAGTGGTTAAGAGCTCGGCTGCTAACCGAAAGGCCAGCAGTTCAAATCCACCAGTCGCACCTTGGAAACCTCATGGGGCAGTTCTACTCTGTCCTATAGGGTCACTATGAGTTGGACTTGATGGCACCTAACAACAACAACCACCACCTCTAGAGTAAAACCAGGACCTTTACCCCACAGCACGTATACAATATATAACATGACGTTCCTAGCAGGGTGTGGGGCAGCACCCTGCAATCAAACACTTTAATATTTCTGAAGCAAAGCATATGAACATCCATGCTTAGTGGGATTTTAAGAAAAGACTGTAAATAGCCTTATATCAGTTTAGATTATAGTTTGCTGTCAAATGAGCTATAAAAAACATGTCAGTTTTCTGATTGTTTTGAATTCAGGAATTTGGATAAGGGATTGTGGGCTTTGGTAGTAACTCTCTTGTCTGAAATAGCAGATTTAATTCAGCTTAGCAAATGTGCGGCTTTGGTTTATTTGGAATAGCTGAGAAAATGCCCTTGGATTGGAACAGCTGATGCATATGTAGGCCTTTTATACTCGAACTGATGCCAGCAACATAGGAGTTCTGTACTTTAGTGTTCCAGAGTGTACATGGACATTCCTAGATATCAGAGCCTAATGCTATGGTAAGGAGCCCTGGCGATGCAATGGTTAAACACTTGCTTGGCTGCTAACAGAAAAGTTGGCAGTTCCAACCCACCCAGTGGCTCCATGGGAGAAAGACCCGGCAACCTACTGCTCTAAAGATTATAGCCTAGGAAACCCCATGGGACGGCTCTGTTCCATCACATGGAATTGCTACGAGTCGGAATCAGCTCGACAGCACATAACAACAATAATGCTATGGTTTCATTTTTAGACAGAAAAAAATCACTCCACTTCACACGTATCCTTGAATCTAGCTATATGTGCATGCCACACAAAGCTTTCTTTCTAAACTGAACACAAAGTACAGGTAGTCCCCGACTTACCATGTAGTTAAATTACAATGAACTGCACTTAAGACTGTCCTTTTTTTTTTTTTTTTTTGTACATGAAAACCCTGGTGGCATAGTGGTTAAGAGCTATGTCTGCTAACCAAAAAAAGGTCGGCAGCAGCTCGAATTCAGCAGGCGCTCCTTGGAAACTCTATGGGGCAGTTCTGCTCTGTCCTATAGGGTCGCTATAGGGTCTCTGAGTCGGAATCAACTCGACTGCAACGTTTTTTTTTTTTTTTAATCCTTATTAATATGTACTACATACAGTGTTGCGGTGTGTAATTTGATGAAGTTATCATTCTGAGATGTTCACTAGCAGATGTTTATATGTAATGTTTTCAGCCCCCAAAGACAAATAAAGATCAGATTTATAAAGATACTGATAATAAAAGGCAATAACAATGAAAACTTAAAAAAAAAAAAAATGAGGTATTCAACTTACATCAGAACCGACTTACGATGAAGTAGTTGTCAGCACGGAACCCCGTCATAAGTCGGGGACTGTCTGTAGTTGCAAAAATCCACAACAATGTTATAGATTTGCTGTGATGAGTAAATATGATACTGCAGGTAAAGTAGATAGTAACAGGGCATGGTCCTCATTAACTCAGTAAATGTTAACTGCTTATTATGTCGCTATTGTAATTATACATGCTAATAATAAGTAGAGTTGCCTACTTATACAAGTATAAATGCTTTTTATTAAAAATGGCTTATGTTTAAAAATATTTTTAGTAATGGAGTAAATTGTTTTCTTGGGTGCTACAAAATGGTTTGCGCTTGACTGCTAACCTAAAAGAAAGAGCCCTGGTGGTGCAATGGTTCAGTGCTCGACTGCTAACCAGAAGCTTGGCAGTTGGAGCCCACCGGTGGCTCTGAGGGAGAAACATGTGGCCATCTGCTCCCGTAAAGATTACAGCCTAGGAAGCCTTATGGGGCAGTTCTGCTGCCACAGCGGGTCATGACGAGTCAGAGTCGACTTGATGACACCTAACATCAACAGCTAACCTAAAGTATGTACCACAGCAGACAGCAACAACAATAATGATGCTGTGGTTTCATTTTTAGACAGAAAAATCACTCCAATTCAAATGTATCCTTGAATCTGGCTATCCGGGCATACTACACAAAGTTTTCTTTCTAAACTAAACACAAAGTACAGTTTTTCCCTGACTTACCCCATAGCAGTCTGCTTCAATAAAGGTTACAGACAAAAAAACCCTACGACGCTCGGTTCTACTCTGTAACACGTAGATTGCCATGAGTCAGAATTAACTAGATGGCAGTGGGTTTAGTTTTTTGTTTTGTTTTTTAAAGCTTTTCTTAGATTTTCCTCTGGCTTTAACTCAGTGACCTTGGTAAAGTCACTTACCCTCTTTTGACCTCATTTGGTTTCTTTATTTATAAACTAAGGGGGTAAGGAAAGATGGTTTCCAAGGTTTCCTTTGACCCTGGGTGAAGTTATCTGGGTCTAAGGTGATTAGATTTTGTATTTGCAAGGAGTCTAAGATGACTCAGGCTTGGTCAGTTGGGAGAATGTGAGTAGGAAAAGGAGCGCGTCTTGGGCGAGGGGAATGAAGGTGGTGAGCTCAGATTAGAGCTGCTGGTGGCCTGGGTGAGTTCACCTGAAAGTGTCCAATGAGCACTTGGATTATGAGTGTGCATGGTGAATTGTACAGAGATGTGGATTGGCCCAGGATGTAAGAACTTTCCTGCTGCACAGGGTGGAGTCCCTGGTATATATTCCTGGTTGCAAGTACCAGTTTCCTGACCGTTAGACCTCACTAGTTTCCAGAAGGTGAGAGCATTTGAGAAGAGCCAGGGCAGCCAGAGACTTAGAGTTGGACTGCACAGTGTCCCTTAGATTTGGTAGTGTGAGGTCACTGTTCTTTGCCAGGGCGCTTTCAGTGTGGGGGAGTGGGGGTGGATTTCAGGGTTTTGAGGAGTGAATGGGAGATGCAGAAGACAGTGACATCACTAGGATTGTTGTTACCCAGTGCAGTAACTCATGGTGTCACCCCCTCCATGCTAATTACCACAATATTACACTAAAACACCAGAAAATTTGACAAAATCAGCAACTATAAAAACACTGGCAGCAATGAAAACAATAGCACATCCTTGTAGTGTGTGCAGATGAAACCACGTGATTCGAAGAGTCATTGTCACTGGGTAATAATCTCTGAATGAAACTCATTAGAAGGTTCAAAAAGTAAATTAGCATGGAGTTTTAGCCTTGTAGGTTTATTGATACATGTAAGCGGAACTTATGAAAAAATGTTTTGTTGTTGTAACCAACTACAGGGATATTTTTATAAAAAGTAGTAAATTTCTGCTGAAATACTGCACCAAAATTTCATAGACAGGTCATTTTTGGTGTCACCCTGTGCCTTAGGCTGGGGTCTCTAGAGAAGCAAAACCAATGAAGCATATATATATACACACACACATACATATGTATATATATATGTGTGTGTATATATATATACATATACACACAAAGAGAGAGGGAGAGAAAGAGAGAGGGAGAGAAAGAGAGAGGGAGAGAGAGATTTATATCAAAGAAATTGCACCTCAGCTGGTTTTGGTTATTTGCCCGGTGGGGTGACCAAAGCCTTCATTACTAAAGGGTCTGAGCCATTAGTAGTCATGTTGGAATTGGCTCACTATAGTTTTTGATTGACTTTAATCATAGGGCATGGTAGTACTAAGAGATGTCCTAGGGATCTCCTGTATTCCAGACATATTTTTCTTTACTTCTGTTATGTAATATCAATCCTATATCCTCTTGGTTTTCAGGAGGAATCACACCAGCCAATACAGTAACTCCCTTCTTTGCCTGTTGATCCACAGGCATGAGTTACCCAAAGTAGCTGGGTGGCATTGTTAACTTCCAGTTCAATGGAATCAGTGTTGTGTCTCCTGGTGGAACTCCCTTCGGAACCAAGACCTTTAGACCAACACAGCATATGGTTTCGGGGATAGGGAGTAAATTTTGCTGGTGGTCACTTGGAGTAATAGTGAGTGGTGCCACTCCAATTTCCACCCCTTGATTCCTGGACCCATGAATCCTGGCTATGGGAGAAACAGTACCATATATTGGAGACATACAGCCTCCTGGAGAATATTGCCCCAACCCTGCAAGAATTGCCACCCAGCTAGCACCGTAGTTGTGTCTTTATAAGGCCATTCCATCACTTTATCAAGCCAGCTGCTTCAGGATGATGGGGAACATGGTAAGACCAGTGAATTCCATGAGCATGGGCCTATTGCTGCAGGATTCAGAGTGAGAAATCCCACGAGTTTTGCCACACCCTCAAGGAAACTCCCTTTCAACTGATTGGCTGCTCATAGCAGATCTCATCATGGAGGTGATTACATTATATCAGATCTTATTATGGAGGTGATTACATCATTATATAGCTGCAAAACTACATCATAACTATCAAACCAGTGAGAATCATGGCCCAACCAAGTTGACATACAACATTAACCATCACAAGCCCTTGACAGTGTTTTCCGGTGTGGTTAACATCCCTCCCCACCCCGCCACACCCTCCTAGTTATGCCACTATGGAAGAGAAAGGAAAGAGAAATAGTAGCCCCAGAGTCACGCAAATGGTTAATGAGCTAAGCTGCTAACTGAAAGGTTGGTGGTTTGAATCCAGCCAGTGGCACCTTAGAAGAAAGGCCTGGCCATCTACTTCTGAAAAAGCAGCCATTGGAAACTCTATGGAGCACAGTTCTACTCTGACACACATGGAGTCACCATTAGTTGGAGTCAACTTGATGACAATTGCTAGAAAGAGACATAAGAACAAAAGACGGACAGGACATTTTTAGGGTTGAAGGGGCTTGAGTGAGTTACTAGGCTAAGTAATGCTTGTGGGCAGCAGGCTGGAGTAGCTTCGGTGGGGAGCAGCAGGGCCAGTGGCAGCCCTGAGATCCACACTGTGTTTGAAGGGGCAGACACCATGCTGTGCCAGCTTACCACAAGACTATATTAGCTTACTGCTGCCAAATTCCAGAAATCTGGATCTTTATGTGAAATATCTCTAATTATAAACATTTTTAAAAAGCTAGCATGTTATACCACCTCCAAAAAATCACATGTCCCTGGGCCATTTTGGCCCACAGGCTGTGAGTTTGTGACTTTTGGGCCAGGGGATTGAGGCTATCTTGCTGAAGAGGTTAGAGATACAGAGCAATGCCTCTCTACCTTAGCTGCTCAGTAGAACTCTAATGCACAGGCCACACCCCAGACTGATGAAATCAGAATGTCTGGGGCTGACACACAGGCATCAGTAGTGGTTAAGGCACCTGGGTGATTCCAATGCACAGCCAAGCTTGAGAACCTCTGGTATAGCAGATGAAATAACTGGAGTATAAAGGATCCAGGAAGGAATAGACTGAGAACCCAAGTGTAGGGAACCCCTCTGCTTCTGGGGCTTGAGGAACAAAAGTAAGGATGTTTGTAGATTATGTTTAAGATTAGGGCCATGAAGATGCCAGAGAAAGAGTAAACCCAAACCAAACTAGTTGCTGCCAAGTCGATTCCGACTCATGGTGACCCCATGTGTGTCAAGTAGAACTGTGTTCCATATGGTTTTCAGTAGCTGAGTTTTTGGGAGTAGGTCACCAAGCCTTTCTTCCATGACTTTGCTGGGTAGATTCGAGCCTCCAACCTTTAGGTTAGCAGCTGAGCACATTAGCAGCCTGTGCCACCCAGGAACTCCAGAGCAAGAGTAACAAAGACTTTTATCATGCCCAGTACATGAACTCAACTGCTGTTTAACTTCTTCATTAGTAAACTGGAAATGAGCCCTGGTGGCACAACAGTTAAGCACTCTCAGCTGCTAATTGAAAGGTTGGTGGTTCGAACCTACCCAGCAGCTCTGTGAGAGAAAGACCTGGCAATCTGTTTCCCTAAAGATTGTTGTTGTTGTTGTTAGGTGACCTCAAGTCGGTTCTGACTCATAGCGACCCAATGTACACTGCCTGGTCCTGCACCATCGTCACAATCGTTGTTATGCTTGAGGCCATTGTTGCAGCCACTGTGTCACTCCATCTCGTTGAGGATCTTCCTCTTTTTCTCTGACCTTCTACTTTACCAACCATGATGTCCTTCTTTAGGGACTTGTGCCTCCTGATAACATGTCCAGAGTATGTGAAACAAAGTCTCGCCACCCTTGCTTCTAAGGAGCATTCTGGCTGTACTTCTTCCAAGATAGATTTCTTTGATTACAGCCTAGAAAACCCTACGGGGGCAGTTCTACTGTGTCACATGGGGTCACTATAAGTTGGAATAAGGAGCCTTGGTGGCACAGTGGTTTAGTACTCAGCTGCTAACTGAAAGGTTGGCGGTTCGAACCCCCCAGCCACTCCATGGGAGAAAAATGTGGCAGTCTGCTTCCATAAGGATTACAGCCTTGGAAACCCTCTGGGGCAGTTCTACTCTGTCTGACAGGGTACCTATAAGTTGGAATTGACTTGGCAGCATTGGGTTTTATGAGTCGGAATCAAGTGGTTAGCACCCGCCAGTAACAGGCTACATCTCAGTCCGAGTAATGTATCTTCATGCTTCTGAACATCTGCTTGCTCCTTAGGAATTAGTTTTGTATAAATTTATTATAAAACAAAAATGTCGTTCTTCCCCGCAATCACTTTACCTTTCCATTTCTATCATCCTTCCCCCACCAAAGTAGTCATTAATTCATTTTGGAGAAAAGAGAAAATTAGAGAAATGGATTTGAGAGCAAAGAGATCAATCTGGAAAAAGATTAATGTCGAAATGTACAGTCAGTAACAAAGCTTTTAGTAAACTGAACGTGTTTACAATATTTACTGAATATTGACAGCTAATTCAAAAGGTATAATTACCACTTTGAGTATAAACATGTTAAAAGTCCATTAATTACCAAATACTCAAAGAGGTGCACTTAGAGTTGACAAAGCCCAAGGCATTCCCTCAGAGGGAGTGTTTTTTGTTTTTTTAAGGGGAGGATATTTATGTGTACTAAAAATTAGAGAAGACTTTTGAAGCCTTGGTGGTTCGGTGGTTAAACACTCGGCTGCTAACCGAAAGGTCAGCTGTTTGAACCCAGCAGCAGCTCTGCGGGAGAAAGATGTAGCAGTCTACTTCTGTAAACATTATAGCCTTGGAAACCATATGGAGCAGTTCTACTCTGTCCTATAGGGTAGCTATAAGTCAGAATAGACTGGACAGCAATGGATTTAATGGTTTTTTTTTTTTTTAATTAATACAGGGGGAAATGAAGTTGTAGCATTTCCTCCTGAATTTAATGGAGTTTGAAGTGATATAAGTTCACGTCTAAAATGTTGGTTTAATATGAGAACAGGTCCCATTACAGCATGAAGCTGTTTCTGGTTCAGCTTTCCTTGTAATCAAAAGCGATTGTTTTGTAAAACAGCTTTGCAGTATTTTGATTCAGTTGGTTTTAGACCAGATTCTAATCAAGAGATGTAAATGCTTTCTTGTCAACAGTTCCATCGGCTTAGGTCTGTCTGGGGAGGGAGATTTGTATTGATTCCCCTGTAATTTCAGATTCTCCAGTGGGCATGCTTTATAACATTCTTGAGGCTGGGAGAGAGCTGAGGAGCTGTGATTCTGCCTGCTGGGTCAGCTGTTGGTAGGAGAAGGAGCCAGGAAATCTAGCAGCCTCAGGAAAATTGTTGCTTAGTAATTTGGGCCTTTGGGGATGAATTCTCATCTTGCCTAAGGCCTAACCAGTGCAAGAAGCTTACGGAAATGAGGCCAAGATAGTGATGTCTTTTTAGAACAGAGATAAATGCTTGAGGACCATTTAGGGGTGCACATGTAGCTCAGATACACATCTGGGAAAGACAGACAGAGTTGGCATCCCATTGAGTATCTGTTCGTGGTGATGGAAAATTTGGCAATGGATATTGGTGATGACTGCACACGTGATGAATATAATGAGTGCCACTGGATTGTACATGTAAAAAATGTTGAATGGGCAAATGTTGTGTTATGGATCATATTATCATGTGTCAGAATCAACTCAATGGCAACTGGTTTGGTTTTTAGCTCCGACGCAAAAGCTGAATGATGAAAAAGAAGGACTGAAGAAGAATTGATGCATTTGAAGTATGACATCGGCAAAGAATATTGACTATATACCATGGACTGCCAGCAGAATTAACAGATTTGTCTTGAAAGAAGTACAGCCAGAATGTTCCTTAGAAGTGAAGATGGAGCGATTTCATGTCACAAAATTTGGACGTGTTATCGGGAGGGTCCAGTCCCTGAGAAGGACATCATGCTTGGTAAATTAGAGGGTCATTGAAAGAGACGAAGACCCTCAACTAGATGGATTGACAAAGTGGCTGCAATGATGTACTCAAGCATAACAACGATTGTGAGGATGGCTCAGGACCAGGCAGTGTTTCGTTCTGTTGTACATAGGGTTGCTGTGAGTCAGAACCGACTTGATGGCAGGTAACGACGACAGCAACATGTAAAATATACATATCTCTTGATTTGCTGGGTTCCCTTGCCCTGCTAGGGTGAAAACCCCTTGAGGGTAGGAATGACACCTTATTTGCCAATTTGTTGCCTGTTTACAGCCTAGGAAATCCTATGGAGCAGTCCTACTCTGTCATACAGGGTTGCTATGAGTTGGAATCAACTCAGTGGCACCTAACAACAACAAAAGATGTCGGGGAGTGGCTTTCTGACAAGGTGACATTTAAGTAGAGACCTAAAGGTGTTTTGTATTCTCTCTTCTCTTGCCTTCCCAGGGGCCACACACTATTATTGACTATCTCCTGTTTTTCTCTTTGATGGCATCCTCCCATCCAAATTTAAACATGTCTATTTAGGAGCTCTGGTAGTGCAGTGGTTAAGTGCTTGGCTGCTAACTGAAAGGTCAGCAATTCAAACCTACCATGCACTACATGAGAGAAAGATGTGGAGTCCACTTCTGTAAACATTTACAGTCTTGGAAACTCTATGGGTCACTATGAGTCGGAATCGACTAGACTGCAATGGATTATATGTTTGACATCCTAGAAGCAAGTAAGGAAGTGTGATGGTTAAGATTGTATGTCAGCTTGGCTAGGCCATGAGTCTCAGTGTTTTAGCAGTTATATAATGTGACCACTTCCCTGTTGAAATTTGATATGTGATCACCCACATGAAGGAATCTGCTGAATGGTACTGGCAGGGGCAGGGCCTGTGGTGGCTCACCACCCCCTCAGCCTTCTTCTCTCTGCCTTCCGCTGGCTACTTTTCTTCCTCCTTGCCTTGCCAAGGTTTTTGGCTGGTTCCGGATCCAGCAGCTGCCTCTTGTTGTCTCACTTCCAGTTCTTGGGACTTAAGCTAGCAGCTTACCTGTTGATCTTCACAGCCTGCGAGCAAGAGTCCTGCTCCCCGACCTGCTAATCTTGGGTTCGTTGAGCCCCTGCAGCTACATGAGTCAGGAGAAACCTTTCGATCTTAACCTGTTGATCTTGGAATTCGTCAACCTTCACAGCCTGTGAGTGGGAGACCTGCTCTCCGACCTGCTGACCTTGGCTTCGCCAGCTTCTGTGGCTATGTGAATTGGGAGAGGCCTCTAGCCTAATCCACGGACGTGGAACGGTCTAGCCTCTACAATCACATGAGCTGTTTCCTTGATGTAAATCTTTCTTTCTATATATTTATATGCTTTACTGGTTTTGCTTCTCTAGAGAACCCAGCCTAAGACATTTGGTACTGAGAGTAGGGTGTTGCTCTAACAGATACCTATTTGTGGAAGAGGTTTTGAAACTATGAATGGATAGAGGTACGGCAGCAGCAGCGGACCACCAGCAGCAGAGAACCTGCAGCAGCAGAGAAGCGGCAGCAGCAGAACCAGGAGACCAGCACCAGACAGTGCTGGAGCTGACCCATGGAGCAATAGAGCTGAGTGCCTGTGCGCAGGAGGCTTCCTGGCGGAGTGGGGTGCCTCCGGGCACTTAGCAGTGGAGCTGCCGAGCTTTGGAACACTTGCTCCAGCAGGGCAGATGCAGGCATGAGGCCCGAGGGCTGAGAGGCCACAAGAAGCAGAAGCTGAAGAGACAAGGAACACAGGAAGCCAATCTGCCTCAGTCTCAAAAGGTATAGCCATGACTTCAGGGGTTTCAAAGAGTGGAGCCAGGGCCTCTGGTGTTTCTAAGGGTGGAGTTGTCACTCCGATGGAGTAGGAGAATGGTGCGCCTACAGCCGAGGGAGCAGAGCTGCCATCCTGGTGGGCCTGGAAGGCAGAGCTGAAGCCCAGGGCCGAGGGGCCTCTGCTCAGAATCCTGAGACTGTGGCCAATACCTAGAGTCTGGAGGGCAGGGCTATTGTGTAAATTGTCTCAGAGAACAGAGGATTATTTTCAAAGCCTTGAGGGCTAATGTAGTGTGTTCTGCTGACTTGCTTTGTGCCTGTTATCCCTTCTTCTCCCCCAGTTTCTCCCATTTGTAGTGGAAATGTCTAACTTGTGCCTGTTCTGCCATTATACCTTTGGAAGCAGATAACTCTCATTCTGGATTTCACAGATGAAGAGGAAGTTTTGAATTTTGGACTTGGAGTTAAGACTTTTGCTGTGATATGATGTGATGAGTGTTTTGCATGTTGTAAGGATGTGATTTTTGGGGGGGCCAAAGGGTGGAATGTAATGGATTGAATTATGTCCCCCCAAAAATGTGTGTATCAGTTTGGCTGGGCCATGATTCCCAGTATTGTGTGGTTGTCCTCCATTTTGTGATTGTAATTTTATGTTAAAGAAGATTAGGGTGGGATTGTAACAACCTTACTGAGGTCACATCCCTGATCCAACCTAAAAGGAATTTCCCTGGGGTGTGGCCTGCACCATCTTTTATCTTACAAGAGATAAAAGGAAATAGAAGCAAGCAGAGAGTTGGGGGCCTCATACCACCAAGAAAGCAGTGCCAGGAGCAGAGTGCGTCCTTTGGACCCAGGATCCCTGTGCGGAGAAGCTCTTAGTCCAGGGAAGGATTGATGAAAAAGCCAACAGAGAGAGAGAGAACCTTCCCCTGGAGCTGATGCCCTGAATGAATCTGGACTTTTAGCCTACTTTACTGTGAATAAATACATTTCTCTTTGTTAAAGCCATCCACTTGTGGTATCGCTGTTATAGCAGCACTAGATGACTAAGACAGGAAGACAAGAAGGAAGGAAAGAAAACAGAAAAAATGAAAACCCCTTTCTACTCCCCTCTTTCTCCTGGTACTTCCTGATGGTCCAGTCTCCCATCCCAGCCATACTTCTTAAACGAGTTCTCCAATCTTGCTTCTTTCCTTTCCTCATTCCATAGCCCACTGAAATTTGGTTTGAACTCTACTGAAACTGTCTTGTCAAGATCTCTAACTACTTAAAAAAAACCAAACCCATTGCCATCGAGTTGATTCTGACCCATAGCAACCTTATAGGACAGAGTAGAACTGCCCCATAGGATTTCCAAGGATTACCTGGTAGATTCGAACTGCCAACCTTTTCGTCAGTAACCGTAGCTCTTAACCACTATGCCACCAGCGTTTCCCAGTAACTACTTGACACTAAATCCGGTGGAGCATTTTCAGTCCTTGTTTATTTTGCTGCCTAGGGCACTTCTCTTTGAAACAGGAGTTTCTTTTGTATTCTGTCTGTAACACCAGAGACTACTAGTTTTTCTGTACCCCTGTGTTTTTTTTTTTTCCAATCTCATTTGTAAATTCTTCCACCCTTAAAGTGTTTTATTCTAAGTCCTCTTCTCTTTTTCCTCTTCTATGCTCATTCTGGGTGATTTCATCTGTTCCCATGGTTTAAATGTTGCTGTCAGCTGCTGTGGAGTCAGCCCTGACTCATGGCGACCCCATATACAATGGAACAAAACACTGCTCATTCCTGCACCATCCCCATGATTGGTTGTGGATTGGACTGTCGTGATCCATAGGGTTTTTGTTGACTGATATTTGGAAGTAGATCTCTAGGCCTTTCTTCCTAGTCCATCTTAGTCTGGAAGCTCCACTGAAACCTGTTCAGCATCATAGCAACATGCAAGCCTCCCCTGACAGATGAGTGGTGGCTGTGCATGAGGTGCATTGGCTGGGAATTGAACCTGTGTCTCCTGCATGAAAGACGAGTGTTCTACCATTGAACCACCACTGCCCCCATGGTTTAAACAGCCATCCAAAAAGCCATCCATAAACTCCAAATACACATTTGCAGCCTGTATCTTTTAGCTTATCACAAGATTTCATATAGTTAGTCACCTGCCAGCATTTTCAGTGAATATCTCCTGCACGCCTTAGTCTCAGCATGTCACAACCAGTTCATTCTTCTTGCTAAGTTTCCTGTGTGGCTGATTAGCACTACCATATTAGATACACATTCGCTCAAGCCAGAACCTGAGTGTCGTCCTTGACCCCACAACGGATCCCTCACCGAGTTTCACCACTGCTCTGCTGCTCCCTTCAACAGCTCCCCGAGGCCCTCAGGATAGGGTCAGATGTGCACCGCAGTTCACGGCGCTTCTGATGTTCGGCACGTATCCATCTCTCGTTCCACCTCACAGCCTTTGCTCAGGCCGCCCTAAATGTCTTTCTATTCCTGGATAACACTGTGTTCTTTCTTGCCTCAGAGCCTTTGCCCATGCTTTTCTTTTTTCCTGGGGTACTTGTTGCCAGGACTTTCGCTTTTGAAATAAATGGATGGATGGATGGACGGACAGAAGGACGGTTGGGTAGATAGCTAGATAGACAGCTGCCGTTGAGTTGACTGTAACTCACAGTGACCTTATGTACACTAAAATGTTGCCCAGTCCCGCGTCTTCCTCATAATGTCCAGGATGTTTGAGTCTGTTGTTGCAGCTTTTGTGCCAGCTCAGCTCACTGAGGGTCCCCATTCCCCTCGTTGGCTTTCCTCGTCACCACACACGATGTTCTCTTCCACATGTGATGTGTCTAAAGCAAGTGAGCGGAACAATGTTCTGTTGGGATTCGTTGACTAATTTTTGGAAGTAGATCACCAGGCCTTTCTTTCTAGTCTGTCTTAGTCAGGAAGCTCCACTGAAACTTGTCCACATGGGTGACCCTGCTGCTATTTGAAATACTGGTGGCATAAATTCAAGCATCACAGCAACGCACAAGCTGCCACAGTACGACAAACTGATGGCTGGTGGGTTTGGCTTTTACTCTGAATGAAATGGAGAGTCATTGGGGGATTTTGAAGAGGGGGGGTGATATGATATAATTTACATTTTAAAAGGCTCTCTCTGGCTACAGCATTCTGAATAAACCAGAGTGTGGAATCTGGGATCCAGATGCGGGAAGATGGTAGCTTGGATCACCATCATCACCAGCAGCTCCGTGGCAGAAAAGACTTTGTCATCTGTTCCCATAAAGATTACAGCCAAGAAAACCCTATGAGGCAGTTGTACGCTGTCGTATGAGGCTGCTGAAGAGACTCAACAGCAGACAACAACAACAGGAAGGAGGTAGAGGTGAACTGGGCTTGGAACCTGGTCTCAAGGAGTCTAGTAGAGAAGAAAATACAAGTACGTAGAAGATAGCTGTACTGGGTCTATTGCGGACGAGTCGATTCTGACTCATAGCAGCCCTATAGGACAGAGTAGGACTGCCCCATAGAGTTTCCAAGGCTGTAATCTTTACGGAAGCAGACTCCCACATCTTTCTCCCACAGAGCAGCTGGTGGGTTCGAACCACCGTCCTTTTGGTTAGCAGCCAAGCACTTAACCACTGTGCATGAGAAAGGAATAGGTGAAATGCATGGGAATTTGGTGAGAGGTGGGGCCCTGATCCTGCAAAGCAGGTTTTTTTTTTTTTTTTTTTTCTGTTTCGTGGAACAAAGCAGGGCTTCAGAGGGTGATAGAGGGCCCACCAGGTACAGGTGATGAGACCTTGGGATTGGCCCAGGCTTACAGACCAGGCAGGCCTTTCTGCTGGAGGCTTTCTGTCTTGTGCTGTTGGGTGCCATCAAGTTGATTCTGACTCGTAGTGACTCCATGTGACAGAGTAGAACTGCTCCATAGGGTTTTTTAGGCTGAGTGAGAATCGACCCGATAGCAACGGGTTTTGTTTTTTTTTTGTTTAATCTTTATGGGAGCACATTACCAAGCCTTTAATCCCGCAGGTGGGTTCGAATTGCCGGCGTTCCGGTTTAGCAGCCAAGTGATTAACCATAATTTCTGTCTTATTACCTAGCCCTTGAATGGATCAGCCAAGATTGTCAGCTGAGCTCCTGTGGACAGTGAGAAGACCTCAGTCACCAGGGCTATGGCTCAGGGACCCCTCGCACCTTCCTTGGGGCTGAGGGGGTCATGGAGCTCTTTGGGAAAGCAGTACATACAAGGCCCCACCACCACCACTGCAGCAAACGGATGAGGGTGTAAATCTCACCAGAGCTCTGATCCTAGTGCCCGCTGATCCACAAATCAGAAACCACAAATTTTACCTGCTGAACTTGGCAGAAGAAGCCCTGGTAGCACAGTGGTTAAGAGCTCGGCAGCTAACCAAAATGTTGGCAGCTTGAATCCACGAGCCACTCCTTGGAAACCCCATGGGGCAGTTCTACTCTGCCCTTATAGGGTCGCTATGAGTCGGAATCGACTCGATGACAATGGTTATTTTTGTTTTGTTTTGTTTTCTTCATTATGTGGAAAGGGAGCCTGGGTGGCACAAGTGCTTTGTGATTAGTTGCTAACCCATAGGTTGGCAGTTTGAGCCCACCCAGCAGTTCTATGAAGGAAAGCCCTGGTGACCTGCTTCCATAAAGATTACAGCCAGGAAAACCCTATGGGGCACAGTTCTACTGTAACCTACTCTAACACATGGGGTCTCCATGAGTCAGAATCAACTCAAATTGACTTGATGGCAGCCAGCTTGGTTTTTGGTTGTGTCTCTAGACTATGAATAGACATTTTGCCAGAACACATTTTGCCAGAACACTCTTACTCTTTACTCTTCGCATCATCTGACCTATGGATTTTGGGACAATAGCCTGCTAGAATCTCCAGTCTGCCCCCTGGACTTGGACTTGCCAGCCCCCCACAATGGCATGAGCAATTCCTTGAATTAAATCTCTCTCTTTCCCTATTTATATATCTATCTCTCTGGTTCTGTTTCTCTAGAGTCTAAGACAGCATGGCACAGGCAGAAATAGTGTGGCCAGTGGCCTTGGGTCACAGTCGAGTATGAACTCCAGCTTGACTTTGGAGGATGTAAACCGGGTATCTACCTGCTCCTCTTCTCTATTAATGATACCAAATCTTGCAACCCTGCTTCTTCTGAACTAAAACTAACCTGGTGCTGTTCGCCTCATACACAGCATTCGTCAAAGTACTTCTGTGTACTAGGGGCACTCTGCTAAGTATAGTCTTCTCTCTAGGAATATGAACCATGGAGATGATGCTGGAAAGGAACAGCATTATAGCTTCTCCCCTTTCAAAATGAAGCTATTTCTGTGGCCTGGCACAGGGCCCATAGTAACGATTCTCTTCTTGTGTGATTACAGCCAATTCTTTTAAAGATGAAACTCTGCCGACAGCATGTTTTCCCAAGTCCCTTACTATACAAGGTGTCAGCTTCTGGAGCAGAAACTAAATATTGATTCACTGTTGATGGGCTGGACGTTCTAGAGTAGAGAGAAAGGAGATGGCATAACCAGAGGATAGGAGCCCTGGTGATGCAACGGTTAAGCGCTTGGCTGCTAACTGAAAGGTTAGTGGTTCAAACTCACCTAGCAGCTCTTTGGGAAAAAGACCTGGTGATTTGCTCTCGTAAAGATTACAGCCTAGAAAACCCTACGGTATGGTTCTACTCTGTCACATGGGGACACTAAGAGTTGGAATTGACTTGATGGCACCTAACAACTCATAGCGCCCTCATGTGACAGAGTAGAACTGGCCTATAGGGTTTATCTAGACTATAATCTTTAGGGAAGCAGATCACCAGGTTTTTCTCCCTTGGAGCTGCTGGGTGGGTTCGAACCATCGGCTTTTTGGTTAGCCGCTAAATGCTTAACCATTGCGCCACCAGGGCTCCTTGGCATAACAGCCACCGCTTATTTAATACCCACCACCATGTAATAGGTGAGTTATATTATTTCTAGTTATCACAACAACTCAACAAGGTATTATTTTTTCACTGAGTTAAAATGCAGATAAGGAAACAGAGTTGCCACACAGCCAGAGGATGCCGGAACCATGATCCAGAACTGAGGTTGTCACATTCTCCTTTCATTATTCTAAGGCGCCTCTCTTGTCCTGCTTTGCGGTTATGGTGGGAACTGTGAAAGTATTCTGGGAGGCCTAACCTTGTAGGCAGATACTGCTTATCTCTTTAAGTAGTGACATAGGGGGACTGTGTTTCCGTATGGACTGCCTGAGTAGCACAAATATTTAAGCACTCAGCTACTGACTGAAAGATTGGGCGTTCAAGTCCACCTGGAGGTGTGTTGGAGGAAAGGCCTGGTGATCTACTTCTGAAAATTCAGCCATTGAAAACCCTATGGAGCACAGTTCTACTCTGACACACACGGGGTCCTATGAATCGGAATCAACTCCACGGCAACTGGTTTTTTTTTGTTTGGTGTCTTCTAGGTGGCAATATTTTGCCAAGTCACCCTGATAGAGTATGCTGGATTAATTCAGAAACATCCCAAGTTTTCTGTTCTACTGGCAACTGGAAAATCTTAAGGTTTGATTCATATTTATCAGAATCCATGAATCTTTTCAGAGACCGTGACTTCATTTTTATTGAAGTAGCTCAGCATTTCTTCAAAATCCTCCCTTGGTTGAGCTCCAGGTGGCTCAGGGACAGAAATGGTACAGTCTCCTTTCACCTGCTCAGGCCACTGGTGGACGTAAGGGTCTGCTCTTCCGTGAACAGACCAGAACTAGTTTTGTTTTTCTCTTGCCTGCTCATCTTCAGATTCAGATGACCTGTCATTTCAGTGAGAACATTCAATCTGCTGAGTCTCCAGGCATCCAAGACAGTTATCCCTTCAGACCTCTTACTTTTTAAATTCAAGTTTATACTGAAAAGCCATGCCGTAGATCTTGTTAACGAGTTTCGTAACGTGGCTTCAGTTCTTCATTCAAATTATCTAAATGTTCACACTTTGTACCAGTTTCCTATAAGTTGTTGTTGGGTGTCATTGAATCAATTCCGACTAATAGCGACCCCATGTGACAGAGTAGAACTGCCCCCAGAGGGTTTCCTAGGTTGTAATCTTTATAGGAGCAGAGCTCAGAGCTGCTGGTGGGTTTGAACCGCTAACCTTTCGGTTAACAGCCGAATGCTTAACCGTTGTGCCACCAGAGCGCCTTTTCCTTTAAGTAGTTTATACAAAAACTGTGGCTTTAAAATTTTTACTTTTATTTTATTACCATGTTTTTCCGCAGATAACATGCGCCTTCTGCGTTTGTTTGCGAACCATGCCCTCTCCCCTCGAGGTGTTTTCGTAGGTGCTGTATGTTAATTTTTTTACAGTAACACATAAAAAAAAAATTGGCATAGCGGTAGGGGGTCGGCAAAAAAGAGGAAGACCCTCAAGGAGGTGGATTGACACAGTGGCTGCAGCAATGGGCTCAAACATAGCAATGATTGTGAGGATGGCACAGGACTGGGCTGTGTTTGTTCTGTTGTACATGGAGTCACTATGAGTCAGAACCAACTCAACAGGCACCTAACAACAAGAACAGACTGTGAGGCCCTTCTTCCTAGTCTGTCTTAGTCTGGAAGCTCTCTCTGTTGAAACCTATCCACCATGGATGACCCTGCTGGTATTTGAAATACTGGTGACATAGCTCCCAGCATCATAGCAACATGCATGCCACCACAGTATGACAAACTGAGACAGGCGGTGGTTTTTATTCCTAGGACACCGAAATTACGTGATGCTTGCCTTGCAAAATGTGAATTTTTATTTTCTAGGTGGACTCTTCGTTCTGGAGACTTGTGTTCTTCACTGTTGAGAATTTTCTTGTTTGTTTCCTTGGTAATTCACTTTCCTTATTTTCTCTGTTCTTCCCCCCAACCCCCTATTTCTATTAGAATTTAGACCTCTTGCATCCATCCTCTAATTTTTTTGTCTTTTTTCTTTTAGTTTCTCCTTTTTTGTTGTTCTAATTTTTGAGAGATTTTCTAGACTTTACCTTTAAAACGTACTGTTGTTACATTTTAATTATCACATTTTTAATTCTACAGGCTTTTATTTGTTCTCTGACTGTCCTTTCTATAGCACACTGTTCTTGCTTTATGGAGATTCTTATTGCCCTGAAGGGATGGATTTGAATTTTGTAATGTTTTATTCTGTCCTTCAACTAGTGAATGGATAAACAAACAATGGTACATCCATGCACTGGAATGCTTGTTGTTGTGGGTGCCATTGAGTGGATTCCAACTCATGTGACAGAGTAGAACCACCCCGTAGGGTTTTCTAGGCCGTAATCTTTATGGAAGCAGATTACCAGGTCTTTCTCCCGTGGAGCTGCTGGGTGGGTTCGAACTGTCAACCTTTCGGTTAGCAATCGAATGCTTAACCATTGTGCCACCAGGGCTCTTTAAGAACAAACTAGTCATACAAACAATCATGTGAAGGAAGTCAGACTCAAAAGGCCACACATCATGCGATTCTATTTATATGACATTCTGAAAAAAGCAAAACTTCAGGGATGGAGAACGTATCAGTATTTGCCAGCAGTTTGTGGTAGAGGAGGGGTTGATTTACAAAGGGGTAGCGTGAGAGAAGTTTTTGAAGTGATGCAATTGTTCTGTGTATTCACTGTAATGGTGGTTACTCTGTGCATGTGTACAAACATAGAACTGTGCACCGAACAGTAAATTTTATTGCAAGTAAATTAAAATACACATTTAAATTTTTCTTCTGTTTTCTGTATTTTTTAATGCCTTCTCTTTTTTTCTTTTAATTGAAGGCTTTCTACATGGTTGCTCATTCTCAGCTGTTTATATTTAAGAGTGAAGCACTAAAGTTGATTGGAAGCTGTGTGGGTATGTGCCTTTATCAGTGTTACATAATGTCTGCCTGTGCTCTACTTTAGGTATCGAGAGTTGTTGTCGTTGGGTGCCTTTGAGTCGATTCCAACTCATGTTGTTAGATGCCGTTGAGTCGCTTCCGACTCATAGCGATCCCATGCACAACAGAACGAGACACTGCAGGTCCTGCACCATCCTAATAATCGTTTTTAGGCTTGAGCCCATTGTCGCAGCCACTGTGTCAGTCCATCTCGTTAAGGGTCTTCCTCTTTTTCGCTGACCCTCTGCTTTACCAAGCGTGATGTCCTTCTCCAGAGACTGGTCCCTCCTGATAACATGTCCAAAGTATGTGAGACGAAGTCTGGTCATCCTTGTTTCTAAGGAGCATTCTGGCTGTATTTCTTCCAAGACAGATTTATTCGTTCTTTTGGCAGTCCATGGTATATTCAATATTCTTCGCCATCACCAAAATTCAAAGGTGTCAGTTCTTCTTCGGTCTTTCTTATTCATTGTCCAGCTTTCTGGAGCCCTGGTGGTGCAGTGGTTAAGAGCTCGGCTGCTAACCAAAAGGTTGGCAGTCCAAATCTACCAGTCACTCCTTGGAAACCCTATGGGGCAGTTCCACCCTGTCCTATAGGGTCTCCTATGAGTCGAAATCGACTCGATGGCAACAAATTTGTTTTTTTTTAGTTTAATCTTTATGGAAGCAGATCGCCAGGTCTTTCTCCTGTGGAGCCATTGAGTGGGTTCGAATCACCAACCTTTCAGTTAGCAGCCGGGGGCTTAACCGTTTGCTTAACCACCAGGGTATCGAGAGTACAGAAGGTGAAGAGCTACAAAATGTTTACACGTGCACGCACACACGCAGAGCAGTAGCAAATCACTGTTACCATTTCCTGTTTTCTGCATGATCTTTTCCTTCTTCCCTTGAACAGCCTTTGGTTTTTCCTTTTGTTGTGTAGCATCCTTGCGGGGAGGAGGGTGTCTGTGTCACGATGGAGAGTGGAGAATTATCATCATTCATCCTGTTTGACTTTGTTCTTTTCACATTAATGAGGGGACCTGGCGTCAGGGATTCTATTTCCCTCCCCCCTTCCTTGGCACTCCTCAGGATGAGGGGCTTTGGGCCTTTGCACGCTGGTGCCACGTGAATCTCCTCGCCTGGGGGTCCAAAAGGCCTCCTGCCCTGGCTTTCAGGCTTCTACTCTGAGCTGGCTGCCTGGTAGGGTACCCTGCTCTCCTGCTCACAGAGGGGTTTCCTCTGGCTCACTTGCACCGCTTCCTGACACCCAAGCGTGCTCCTGGGGAGAGCTGTCCCCGGCTGGATTCCTTGTTTTCTGCTCTTTGTAGCTGCCTCACACTTTTGATAGTAGGAGCCCCTAAGCGTCAGTTCAGGACTAGCGTCTCTGGTTGGGAGGATAGTGGTTGTTGTTATTACTGTTGTTGTTGGGTGCTGTTCAGTCAAGTCTGACTCGTAGTGACCCCATGTGACAGAATACAACTGCCCCGAAGGGTTTTTTTGGCGATAATGTTTGTGGGAGCAGATCACCAGGTCTTTTCTTCCGCAGAGCCACTAGGTAAGTTCGAACCTCTGACCTTTCAGTTAGCAGTCAAGCCTTAAACACTTCACCACCAGGGCTCTTGGGAGAAAGGTCCTCCTCGACCCCTACCCCATTCCCTATTGCTGTTGAGTTGATTCTGACTCATAGCAACCCTACAGGACAGAGTAGAACTGCCCTATAGGGTTTCCAAGGCTGTAATCTTTACAGAAGCAGACTGCCACATCTTTCTCCCACCGAGTGGCTCGTGGGTTCGAACAGCCGATGTTTTTAACCAATATGCCACCAGGGCTCCTTGGGAGAAGGGTAGGTAGCATGTAAATGTGCTATCCTAGCAGTTGGATGAGGCTGGCTGACTGCTCTTGCAGCTTAGTGAAGACCTGGGCGGAAGAGCAGTCATGGGGGCAGGGGCTTCCTTGCAAGCTGCCAGACCCACGCTCTCTGGAGGACCCAACAGTATGAGTGCTCAGAGCAGACTTATTTCAAGGAACAGACCCTTCTTAATGTCTACAACATATGCGTCCTTATCATACGTATAAGAGGCTGACTGTGAATCACTCAGTAAAATTGGCTAATTAGCTTTTAAGCTGTCTTTAAAAAAATATATGAGACGAGATGTATAGCATCTCTTTGAGAGACTTTGATTGCAGTGAATGTGTTTGAGTGTCTCATGTTATTTAACAGTGACTTTCCAAAACGTGATTTTAAATATTTAAAACATGCCCATTAAAATTCATACTTATTCAGATTTGGGCTCTCTGGGAATGTTTGATTTTTGTTGCTTACAGATTGTCCACTTTGATGATCAGGATGCATAAAGCCCAAGTCCTATCCCCAAAATGCTAGCAAGCCAATTACCCATCCTGGGACTGTAGATTGGCTGCTGTTCAAATATATGTCCGCATGTTGCCCTTTCAAAAAAGCATTCTTAAATTTTGGTAGGGAACGTAAGTATTTTTACTCTTTTTCTTCAAGTTTTACTGAAATGCTGGAGGATTCTTCCAAGTTAACTAAGGCAACGTTTTTCATATGTCTTAGTTGGATAGCAAAACCTGTCATTCTCTGCAGCGCGTATCATTTATTTTTCTTGGGTCTTTTGAGGCCAGTTGGTTCCTAACTAAACAGTATGGTTTCTTTCCTTTTTTATTTATCTTCATTTCCTTATCTCTTTTTTAGAGATAAAGTCATTCCAACCATGGTGATCCAAAATACCTTGTTCATTACATAGTACAACCAGTGAAAGGGAGATGAAAGTATACTTTCCCATTCAACTGGAGGATTTTGCGTTCATCTGTGCAGTTTATTTGCTTCCCAGTATTTACAGCTTTCTTTTTTTTTTTTTTTTTTTTTGGATGAGGCTGCATCATGGTGTTAAATACTTAGCTTCATCCTTCAAGGTTTCGAGTTTATTTGACAGAAGAAGGGTTATGTGCTTCTGATAAAAGATAAATTCACCTCCCGGTGAAAAAGCAATTTGAAGAAGTCCCGCTTAGAGTGACCCGGGGCAGGCTTTTGAGCTGCAGGTGATCTGTGTTTCATCCCTGGTGATGTTAGAATGATTTCTTTCTTCCTTTCAGATAGCAAACAGTCTCTGAGATTTATAACTGGCAGGCACACAGATAAGTGAGAGGTCATGAGCCGCCTCCAACATTAAGGAGAGAAGTCCTCTGCGCTGGCCTCATGCCCATGCAAGGGGGTTGGGCCCACACTGTTCAAGCATGCTCACTCAAAGTAGGTTTATTGTGAGAAGTTAGGTTGAGTGGAGCCTATCAGAGTTTAAGAATATCTGTTCTGTCCTCGGAGTCCCTTGGTGGTGCAAACAGTTCACACACTCGGCTGCTAACCGAAAGCTTGGAGGTTCCAGTCTACCCAGAGGCACCTCAGAAGAAAGGCCTGGCGTACCTCTTTCAAAAAATCAGCATTGCAAATTTGATAGAGCACAGGTCTACTCTGACACGCGTGGGATTGCCATGAGTCGGAGTTGACTCAGTGGCAACTAGTTTGGTTATGCTGCCCACAGGCTTGCATCGAGCCAGCCCCACCCTGTCGTGACCGTGCCCACAGGAATAAGCCTCCCTGCCCACTGCTCAAGTGGCTTTATGGAGTCTTCTGTGGCTGCTCTGGGCCAGCCTGTCTACACTGCAGAGGTGACTGGGCCACAGAATTAGAGGTCAGAGAGAAAGGAGGGGAGTGAATTTGCTGGAAATATTCACATAAAGGGGTTGCGGTTAGAAATGAGGAAGGGAATACATTCATGAAATATTCAAGTATTATATTTATATTCTGGCAGGTGAATAAATAGAAGGCAATGCTCTAAATCTAAAAGAGTGGGTCCCTCAGGTGCCCTCAGGTGCCAGGCAGGTAGCTTAGGCTGTGAAGCAAGCAGGTGTGAGTTAATAGGTCAGATCACCACTAAAGAAAGGGAAAAATGCTGTGCCCTGCAAACATATATTTCTATTTAATTGTTAAGAAACTGTGCTGCCCACTCCTTCAACAAAATAAAAACAAAACAAAAGCCTTGTCATTTGGGCTCAGTTTAGCCCTTGGACTTCTGGTTGAAACACCTCCCTATAAATACCTTTGCTTTCCTGTGAGTCAAAAAGTGTTCGCTTTAATGCAGATTTGAAGTCCTTGGTCTCTCTTTCCAGTCTCCTGTCAATAAAGACAAGCTGGTAGTATGGCATTGGAACAGTTTGCATCTTGTCTAGTATTTTGTAGATAGCATGTTAGTCGTTAATACGTTAGCTTTTTTATTTTACCTTGTCTTGCAAGGTACTGGCATAAAATTTGCCACCAGCCTTTGAAATGGTCAAACACAGTTGTCCCTGCTGCCTTTTGAAACTGCCAGTCTTTTAAAGCAGATGACAACATTTTGCTCCTTTGCCAACACAGATAACTCCCAGTTTTCCTGGTAAGCAGATAGGGATTGCAAAGATAACTGAAATCCATAGATAATCCCCAGGCCTCATTTGAACTATTATTTTGCTCGCTTTCCTTATGACATCCCTTTTAGAGCAAGCAGTGTTTGACAAGGTTGAGTTTTACGGTGTTATTCCTTAGCGCTTTCACCACTGGGGGAGTACCAGGTAGAGATCGTAGGAAGTGGGGAGCTGGAGAAGGTGGGGAAGGAGGAGGACCTGGGACCCAGCATCACCTACACACCCACACCCAGGCCTGGAAAGAAGCAGCACTTCTGAGATGCATGAGCATCGGGCGGCCAGCTTGAGTCCTTGTAAACTGTGTGTGTGTATTATACATATACATATACTGTGCATGTACCATATCTGTTTATTATTATTATTGTTAGCTGCTGTCAAGTCAGCCCCCAACTAACAGCGATGCCATGCACACTGGAACAGAACGCGGCTGATCCTGCACCATCCCTGTGATCAGATGCAGATCCGACAGTTGTGATCCATAGGGTTTCCACTGGCTGATTTTTGGAAGCAGATCCAGGCCTTTCTTTCATATCCCTATCTCTATCTTCATATCTATGGGAGAGATTTGATAGATGCAGAGATAGAGATAGATAAGAGATAGAGATATATAGTATCTGCATTGTCTGTCTGCACTTCACATAGAGATAGGCTGTGCCTCAAAGGCAGCCTAAGACTGCCAGGAGTGAGACACGTCCACCCACTGGCATCAGTCATTCCATGGGTGCTCCGTTCATCTGTGATCGAGCTGGACGCGTGAGACGCTTGCACGGTGTTGGCAAAGTGAAAGCCATTAGTATTATTCCTAGAAAGCAAACAGTAAACAACAGCACCAGATTCTGAAAGGGGAAATGCTTGCCCTTCCCTGAATGATCTGTGTCCTTTCTTTGCTGGGCAGGTGTGCCCGGATGTCAGATGCTGTCTTCACATCACTGCTGCCTCTGGCTATCACCATGCTGCTCGGGGGGCCTGCATGGCTCCCAGGGCTTCTGCTCTGCTGCTGGGCCTCGCTGGCCTCTGCTGCCGGCTCCCACCACACTACTGGAGGCTATGGGGCTCTGTTGCTGCCACGTTACCTGGGCCCATGCTGCCTGCGGGGGAGGCATGCAGCCCCTGCACGGGGCACATTCAGGCCTCTGCCTGCACGGGCAAGTGTTACAGCTCTTTTAGCTCCGCCAGCAATCCTCCTACCCGAAGCCGCCCAGCTCTCACTCCATGGCCTGGCAAGCCCACTGCCGCTGTCTTTCACCATCTCACATTGTCTTCAGTGTTACAGCTCTTCCTTCTGGGTCTAGGAGATCTTAGCACTGGGACCCTGAGTCCTTGGTCCAGTGGACATGCTCCACTCCAGACTCTTCTTCATGGTAGTGAGGTTCCCCCTGTATAAATGCAATTGGCTCTTTCATAAGCAAACCTCCTTGTCAGTTTCAAGTCATGGTCCTCCCACCAGGACCACGAACTGACCAATCCCATCAGTAGACCACAAATCAGTCAATTTGCATAGTGAACTGACCATTCCCTTGCAAGATTGCTGCTCAGCCAACCATTCTGGAAGAATTAGAAGACCATGGCTAGAAAGGCCATATAGAAGCAATTCACTGCACTGCATATGATAGTCCCTAGGGGATGGAAGTGGTTTTGTGCTCAGCGGCTGCTAGAGGAAAGGTCGGAGGTTCAAGTGCACCCAGAGGCACCTCGAAAGAGCGTCTTGATGATCTGCTTCCAAAAAATCAGCCACTGAAAACCTGTGGAGCACAGTTCTACTGTGACACACGCGGAGTTGACATGAGTCGGAATCGACTTGATGGCAGCTGGTGTATGTATATCCTGTACAGGTGGGATTTGGTATCTGAAACAGCATGTCCATAAATTGCAAGGAAGGGCAAAACCTCATTTTCCCCAGCATCTCGGTTGGAACCACTTCCCCTTTCTTGCCATTTCTGTAGTGCTTGGTGTTTGGGTTTAACAGTGTATTTTACTACACCTTGCCTTGCTCTTACATCCGTAGTTATTAGTCGTGTATACAGTATATATCTTTTTCCTTCGGGAGATTGCCGTTTCCCTGAGTATTAGGGCCCCTCTTTTATTTGTCTTTTAGTTTGTAATGTTCCTTGCACTGTGCTTTTTATAGACTGATACTCAGTCGGCTGGGTCTGTCTTCAGAGCCCCTTTGAGCCCCACTTGCATGTCACCTTGCATGTCATGTTACCTTCCCAGTGCATGCAGCCGTGTCCCAGGGAGGCCAAGGTCTGTGGGGGAGGGCGAGTCTAGCCTGGGCTCAAGAATCCTGGCCATGGCCCCTGTGACTGGGTCCCAGCTCTGGGACTGTAGTTTCCTCACTTAATAAAATGCGCGGGTTGAACTAATTAAAATCTCAATTCCTTCCTCTGTAACACTTAGTAATTCTGTGATTAATAGACATGCAGCAAGACTTTATAACCCAGACAGAGAAATAAATCAGAAAAATTTCAGTTATGCCACCATATCAATCAATTCAGCAAATATACATTGAATGCCTACACTGTGCTAAGGAGCCCTGGTGGCACTGCGGCTAAGCGCTTGGCCACTAACCGAAAGGCTGGTGATTCGAACCCACCCAATGACTCCATGGGAGAAAGACCTGGCAATCTGCTTTCATAAAGACTACAGCCTTGGAAACCCTACGGAGCAGTTTTACTCTGTCACATGGGGTTGCTATGAGTCAGCATCACCTCCACGACACCCAACAACAGCAGTTGATCATGTGTCTGTCTTGCCCTAATTGACTTACAATCCTTCAGGGCAGGTGCTGGAGGGATTTACTCATCTTCTTGATCTCATGCCTAACAGTGCCTGGCACATACTGTGGGCTCCACGCAAGCCTGTGAAGTGAACACGCAGCAATACATTGCACCAACAACCTTCCTCCACGAATGTGAAATGGGCTGCTTGAAAACTGATCAGATATTAGTCTGGGTTCCTAATGCGAAGGTGTCCTTGGGTGGCATATAGGGTCAGGTGCTTTGCTATAAACAAACATGTTGGCAGTTCAAACACCCCCCAGGCTTCTTGGAAGAAACGCCTGGCAATCTACTACTGAAAGGTCACAGCCATTGAAAAGCCGATGGAGCACAGTTCTGCCCTGAATCACACAGGGTCACCATGAGTTGGAATCGACTTGACAGCAACTAACAACAAGAATGAACAACAACAAATAACAACAACAACAGCTAACGGTAACAACAATTGACAGCAACTAACAACAAGAACCGTAACCTGCTGGGTGTTCTTCTGGTCACTGGGGATCAGGGATGAGCAGGACTTACAGGGTCCCTAACCTCACGGAGCTTACATTCTACTGGGAGAGGAGGCAGTGCACAAATAAACCAACATGTAGGATCCCTGGGGAAAGCTATGAAAGAAATGGTAAGGTGCTGTGATCAGGGAGAGAGAATGACTTCTCAAGGAAAACCTCGAGAGAGAGAAGGCATTAACCTGAGAGTTGAAACACAAGAAGGATCCAGCTGTAGAGTGTTTACATGTAAAGGCTTAGGTTTAGGTTTGGGGTCATAGTTTCATGGGATATCCCAGTTAATTGGTCTAATAACATGTTTAGTGCTTCTGTTGTACCTCCTAGTTTGTTGCATGGTGCCTGGTGTCCCAAAAGTTTGCAAGCGGCCGTACAAGGTCAACAATTGGTCTCTGCTCGTCTAGAGCAACAGAGGAAGAAGAAAAGTCAGGAATCCCATTGCCATTGAGTTGATTCTGACTCATAGAAATCCTGTAGGACAGAGTAGAACTGCCCCATAGAGTTTCCAAGCTGTAATCTTTACAAAAGCAGACTGCCACATCCCACAGAGCTGCTGGTGCATTCAGACTGCCAACCTTTCAGTTAGCAGCTGAGTGCTTAACACTGTGCCACTAGGGCAGTCAGGAGAGTCAGGAATAGGAGGAGGAAATAGAATGTATGGCTGATTGCCTCCATGAACAAATACTTCCTCTGTCATGAGACCAGAAGAACTGGATGGTGCCTGGCTACCATTACTGAACGTTTTGATCAAAGATTCTATAGAAGAATCCTGTTCAAAAGGGGGAAAATATATAACAGAACTTCAAATTTTCATAGAATCCAGACTTTATGGATCCATGGAGGCTGGATGAACCCCTGAAACTATTGTCCTGAGATAATCTTTAAACTTTAAACCAAAAACTATTCCCTGAAGTCTTCTTAAAACCAAATAATAGTTTAGCTTAACTAGTAAAGAATGTCTGCCTTGAGCATTGTGCTATTTTAAGATCTATTTATATGGGATCAGATTGACAATACCAGCTTGAAGGATTAGATACGAACCTTAGTGGGCAGTGACTTTATGTTAATGGGGGAGGAACAACTCAGAAAAGCAGGGTGAGAATGGGTGTACAACCTGAAGAAAGTAATCAATGTCATGGAGTTGTACACGTGAAAATTGTTGAATTGGTATATGTTCTGCTGTGTATATTCTCAATAACAACAAGTAAAACAAATTATTAAAAAGAAATACATGCAAAGGCAGTGGGCAGGAAGGCCCGTGGAGCTAGAGCACAGAGAGGAAGGTAAGGGAGTGATGGAGATAGGAGAGGTTGCACGGCCAAGCAGATGAGGGAGAGAAAGCCATTGGAGGGTTTATAGTAGGGAATAACCAGTGGCCGTCAAGTCGGTTCTGACTCGTGGGGACCCCATATATGTCAGAGTAGAACTGTTCTTCATGTGGTTTTCAATGGCTGATTTTTCAGAAGTAGAGTACTAGGCCTTTCTTCTGTGGCACCTCTAGGTGTATTCGAACTTCCAGCCTTTCCCTTAGTAGCAAGCTCGTTGACTGTGTGCACCAATCAGATAGGAACTCCTATCTGATCAACAGGTCAGGGGAGCTACTGTGTGGAGAGTGGCTTGTTAGAGAAGCAAGATTAGAAGGCAGACCTCGTAAGAGACTTGTCAGTGGTTTACATGGAGGTGATGGTGAAGATGATGATGGTGATGGAGAAGAGTGGATGGACTGGTGATGAATTCTGGAAGTCCACCTGAAAGCCCTTGCTGATGGATTGGGTGTGAGTTAAAGGGAAGGGCCAAGGATGCTCTAGATTCCAGGTTTTGGTGATGAGGTGGATGATGGCACCAATAACTCAGGAAGGGAAGACTGAGGGAGGGCGGGGCTTAGTGGCGTGAGGTAGGCAGTAGGCAAGAGGTCTTGTTCTTGCTGTTTGTTGCCTTGAGTTGTCTCCAACTCATGGTAACCCCGCAAGTGCAAAGTAGAACTGCTGCATAGAGTTTTCAAAGCTCTGACGTTCAGAAGCAGATCACTAGGCCTTTCTTCCAAGGTGCCTCTGGGTAGGTTCGAACTGCCAACAGCTAGTAGTTGAGAGCTTAACCATTTGTATGACCCAGGGATTACTTAGAGGTCTTTTATCTGGTCCTAATTCCTGGAACAAATCCTTTAAGTTCTAATAGCTAGGTTTCTCTTGGTAAAATCTGAATTCTAGAAATAGCTTGCCTCCCATGCTTGCCATTAAAAATAATAGTTAAAAATAATTCCACTTTAGAGATATGCAGCACAAAAGAAGAAATACAAATAGCCAGAAATCATATGAAAGAATGTGTAACCTCACTAACCAAAAATTAAGTAAATAAATAACCCGAATCTGTTGCCATCGAGTTGATTCTGACTCAGGGCGACTCCATGCAATACAGAATAGAACTGTGCTCCATAGAGTTTTCTTGTCTGTAATCGTTATGAAAGCAGATTTCTAGGCCTTTCTTCCACAGCGCTGCTGAGTGGGTTCGAACTGCCAGCCTTTAGGGTAACAGCCTCTGCAAACTGTTTGTGCCACCTAAGGACTATAACCTCATTAGACGTAAAGGAAAAACAAAAGAAAATAACAAGATATTTGTAAGCTATCGTATTTAAAAGCCTGATGATTCTGTGGAAGCTTAGCATAGTGTTTTAAGATTGTGGACTTTGGGTTCACATCTCAGCTCTGCCACTTAGTCACTTTCAGAAATAATTTAACTTCTCTCTGCCTTAGCTTTTTCATTTGTAACATGGGATAATAATAATAATACCTATCCATAGGTTTGTTATAAGCGTTTTAAAATTTAAAAAATGATAAAGTATTTACTATACGTGTTTATATGGCAAGATGCTCAGGACATGCAAAGTGAAAAAGTGGGTTTATGGAACTCATCCTATGAATGTAAATAGAAAAAAAAAAAAGAAGAAGAAGAAAGAAAATGTCTAGTCAAACTCTATTTGTTGGGGTAGGGGAAGGATTTTGTATTTTTACTTCCCTTTTTTTATACAGTGAAGATCCATTCATTTTATAAATTGGCAGCACAAATACTTACATCTTAAAAAGTCCAACAAAATAAATATTAAGCATAATAAGCAAAGAATGAATACCCTGTGTTTTCTGGGTGAAATTCTGACCTGGAAAGAAGGATTTGTTTATTACAAGGGAAGACTCTACAAATGCTTTTTGTTGGCAAATGCAAATGAAGCTTCTTTTGAGAAACTTGCAACATTTTTATTGCATAAGACTTTAAATATCAATGGACACAGTATTGTGTGTAAATATCAGATTGGTTGAACCTATGAAAAATGCAGTTCCCCACCTCATTTCCTAGCCTTCTGTAAGGGGAAAGAGCAGCATTCTCTGTATGTATATGTTATGTTCTTTACACTATTTACTCAGCATAAAATAAAAGTAAAATAGCCTCTGCTACCTTGAAAAAAAAGATATTCATCCTGAACAAAATTCTATCTATTTATCTAATAAAATGTGATGTGCTATCCGTGTTATGTACGTAAAATGTTGTTGTTGTTAAGTGCCATCGAGTCGATTCTGACTCATAGTGACCCCACGTGACAAGTAGAACTGCCCTTTAGGGGCATTGTTACTGGGCATATATATGGAGTCTACAACATTTTACTACGGAGCCCTGGTGGTGTAGTGGTTAAGGGCTTGGCTGCTAACCAAAAGGTAGGTAGTTCGAATCCACCAGCTCCTCCTTGGAAACCCTGTGGGGAAGTTCTACTCTGTCTAACAGGGTTCATATGAGTCGGAATTGACTCCACAGCGGTGAGTTTGGTGTTTGGTTTTGGTATAATGTTCCATCACAGTTAATAAGATAATTTTACATGAAGTTGTTGTTGTAGTGACCCCATGTGACAGAGTAGAACTGCTGCATAGGGTCTTCTAGGCTGTAATCTTTATGAGAGCAGATCACCAGGTCTTTCTCCAGCAGAGCTGCTGGGTGGGTTTGAACCGCCAAGCTTTTTAGTTGGCAGCCAAGGGCTTAACTGTTGCACCACCAGTGCTCCTGTATGAAGATGAGAGCAAAACACTGTTAGATTTTACATTATTTGGCATGCTTTCACACGATTCAGCACCACAAATAGCTACAGAGTCCCTGCATATACATTTCACCATCCTTCAACCAACAATTCAACTTTTAATCATAGTGTGGTGAAACTGAACTTGTAAAGTTCATTTGGTCTGAAGAGCATCAAGTTGTGGGCCACCTAGAATTGTGTCTGTTGAGAAACATACACAACATTATGAAAAAGGATCAAGAACCCAGCTACTCCTAAGTAATTACGGTTGCAGAAAACCCAGAGGAATGATCTCCATGGAACTTTCTAAAGCAGGTACATAAATGGGTTTGTATGTAAATATTTGCTTGTAACTTCGTACATAAAGAGCCCCGGTGGTCTAGTGGTTAAGCACTCGGCTGTATGCACCAAGGTTGGCGGTTCGAACACAGCCAGCAGCTCCGAGGGAGAAAGACCTGGCAGTCTGCTCCCATAAAGGTAACAACCTAGAAAACTCTGTGGAGCAGTTCTATTCTGTCATTTGGGGTAACTATGAGTCAAAAATCAACTTGATGGCACCTAAAATAACCACCTCATAAAAAATTGTTATTTACTGTGGTAGTAAAAATGTCAACTGAAATTTGGAAGCTGGGATTTTGTCTTTTTTGCATTGTTAGTAATTTTCCCACTAAATGCTGGGTTCATAGCCTATACGTTTTTCTTCTATCCTGAAGTTCTTCTGAAGGCCAGTTTAGCGTACTGCGGGAACTGCGGTTGGAGCTTCTTTGGCAAATACGTTTGAAGTCAGACAGAATCGCATTTACTTTCAGAGGCAGAGCATTTGAATATATATATGAAAATTCACAATTGATAAGGCAATGCTCCAGCAGACCTGGCAGCCGAGGAAGTCTGCACAACAGTGTTTCTCAAGCTTTTTAAACCCACGCCCCCATTTGATAGCACTGTTGTTGTTAGGTGCCGTCGAGTCGATTCGAGTTCATAGTGACCCCTTGTGACAGAGTAGAAGTGCCCGGTAGGATTTTCTAGGCTTTAATGTTTATGGAAAGGAGCCTTGGTGGTGCAGCGGTTCAGCGCTCAGCTGCAAACCAAAAGATCAGTGGTTGAACCCACCCAGCAGCTCCGTGGGAGAGAGACCTGGCAATATGCTTCGGTGAAGATTACAGCCTTAGAAACCCTATGGGGCAGTTCTACTCTGTCCTGTAGGGTCGCTATGAGTTAGAATCAACTTGATGGCAGTGGGTTTTGGGTAATCTTTATGGAAACAGATTGCCAGGTCTTTGTCTCACAGAGCCGCTGGGTGGGTTCGAACTGACAACCTTTTGGTTAGCAGCTGGGTGCTTAACTGTTGCACTACCAGGGGTCCTTTTTGATACCATAGAAATCACAAAAGCTTCCTTGAGTTTATTTATGCTCTGAATAAATGAAATCTTAAGACAAATATACATCAAACAATGCTGATGAGAATTTATTTTTTCACACACTCTCTCCTGGATATTCTGAAATAGCCCTCCCTCCCGGGAGTGGAGGGTGCTTAAGAGTTACTCAATTGGGAATGGTGGCTTTACAATCTCTATCCTAAAAGAGCTGACAGAAATAATAGAGCCATTTTTAAGGACAAGTTGAGATGAGATCCTTCATCCCAAAGCGCCTACTCTGTGCAAAGTGCTGTCCCAGACACCACCAGGAAACAGAAGTTCCAACCTAACGAGCTTATAGTTTAATAAAGGAGACAAAACACACATAACTATAATAAAAATAAGACATACATGCTGATGTTGTGAGCTGCCAGCGAGTCGACCCCTGACTCATGGCAACCCCATGTACAGGGAATGAAATGCTGCCTGGTCCTCCGTTATCCTCATGATCAGCTGCCGATTGAAGTGTTGTCATCCACAGCGTTTAAATTGACCGATTTTTGGAAGTAGGTCTCCAAGCCCTTTCATCCTGGTCCATCCTAGTCTGGAAGCTCCGCTGAAACCTATTCAGCATCATAGCAACACGCAAACCTCCACTGACAGACTGTTGGTGGCTGTGCATGAGGTACATTGGCCAGGAATTGAACCCACGTCTCCAGCATGGAAGGGGAGAATTTCACCACTGAACCACCACGCCCTCACAGACACACATAACTAAAATAAAAAGACATGCTTAACTACAATAAAATAAAATTTATGTAACGGTAATAAAAAAAGAAAAAAACATGGCATTGCAGCGCACGATTAAAGATCTGGGGTTCAGGGCATGGGGGAACAATATGTAGCTCCTCCTTCACTTTTTCTTTGGGCGGGAGAGAGAGAATGTAGGAAAGGCTTTATGGAGGAGGTAGTGTTTGAGCTGGAATTTGTCTCTCAGGGGGTAGAGCTATTGCGTTGTTTATCTTAGTAGGGAACCGTGCATTGGAACACAGGTCCAGAAAAAACTCTTGTTTGTATTTGCTCTGGGATGGTCTTCTCGCAGCTTTGGGGTGGCAGTGTGAAGCAGAGTTGAACAGTTGAGGGTGGAGATGGGGCAGAGAGAGCGGAAGGAAGCATGAGCCATTACCTCCTGTGTACAGTTTTGCCTTATATAATTGAAGATCTTTTCAGTGACTTCTCCTGTCTTGTTTAAGCTTTCTCTCGTCTGGCTTTTCCTTTGGTGTTTCCATTCTGGTTCTTAGACGGTGCCTTCGTGTTTGATTCCTCCTGTGAGGTCGGTATGGTTTCACCCACAGGCAGCTTTCCTCCACAGCTCCCGCTGTCTGCAGGCGTTTACTTTTCTCTTTGTCCCTGCTCTGCTACTTCTTAGTTGTGTGACCTTAAGGATGTCACCCTCTCTGAGCTTTCATTTCCTTACCTGGAAAAAAAAAAAAAAGCAGGTGGATGTTAAGAGCTATTTCTGGAGGCCATTGCAAGCATTAAGTAGCCTAGGATGAAAAAGGGCTGAGCAAAATAGCCGATACCACTTATCTGTCAGTGTGTCGTACTGTGGTGGCTTGTGTGATGCTGTGATGCTGGAAGCTATGCTACCAGGAACTTAAATATCAACAAGGTCACCCATGGTGAACAGGTTTCAGCAGAGCTTCCAGACAAAGACGGACAAGGAAGAAAGGCCTGACGATCTCTTTCTGAATATTGTTATTAGCTGCCATCAAGTGGGCCCCGACTTAAGGTGACCCTATGCATATGGGATCAGATCATTGTGATCCCAAGAGTCCAGTGAAAACCTTATGGATCCCAACAGAACTCTGTCCAACTTGCTTGCTTTGGACACATCATCAGGAGGGATCAATCGCTGGAGGAAGGCATCATGTTTGGTGAAGCAGAGGGCCAGTGAGGGCATGGGAGACCCTTGGTGAGATGGATTGGCACAATGGCTGCAACAATAGACTCAAACATACTGGCAATCATGAGAATGCCACAGGACCGGGCAGCATTTCGTTCTGTTGTACATAAGGACTCCATGAATCCAAGTCGACTCCTTGGCCACTAACAACGACAGGAGGTTCTAGCTTTTTATCCACTTACCAATGAGTAATAGCTGTTCCTTACTAACAAAGATGAACAACATCTATCATACAATTCTTTAAAAATTAAAATACAACTCTTTATAGCAAGACACTGATGTTACATCTGCTTGTCACTTTCTACCAGTCACACCGAAGGTTGTGGTTTATCTAATGCTCTATTTTGTTCTTCACTGCTGAAAAGAATTTGAATTATCTCCCAGCCTTGACAGTTCAAACCAAAGGGGACTCTTGGTTTCGTGCTTATAATTCTGCCCACAGAGCATTAGGGAAGCTCACTTTCTGTGGATGACCTTCATTTGTGGAATTTCCTGCTCTTCTTGGCTTGCTGGGACACCTGCTTACTGACCCAAGGAACAAAATATTCTTTTAAACTGCTGTCTTACTGATTTACCTAAATGCTTGTCACCAGAGCTCTGTTTTGCAGTGCTTTTTGTATTCGTGCCTGAGAACATGTGTATATTCACGGGAAACACTTATAAACCAAAACTTTCCCCTGAAGTCTTCTTTGAACAAAACAAAACAAAACAAAACAAAAAAAAACTTGTCTTAATTAGTAAAGTATGTCTACTTTGAGCATTGTGCTCTTTTAAAGAATTATCTATGTGAGATCAAATCGACAATGGCAACTCGAAAGGTTGGCTGGGAAGCTTAGGGGCCAGTGAGTTTAAGATAATGGTAGTGGAATAATGTGGGAAAGGATAACGAGAATGAAAACACAACTTGAAGAATGTAACCAACGTCTCTGAATTATACACACAGAAATTGTTGAAATGGGGTGTCTTTGGCTGTGTGTACTTTCTCTGAAATAAATAAATAAATAAAAATGCTATGGGAACAAACAGCAAAAACAACAACAAAAAATAATAAAATTGACTAAAGAAAGAAATATTGAGAATATACTCTGTGTTAGGAAGCCAAGGTTGGGATCAGAGTGTCAACACCAGGGTTAGGCTTGAGGGCTGTGCTGGGGTCAGGCAGACCTGGGGTGCCACTGGCTTACTGAAGACCGGCCTGGGAGGAGAAGACAGAGAAGGAGAAACCAAATGAGAGACAGGGTTGAAGGAAGTGGGGAGGATGAAGACAATGAGTGAGACATTGAAAGGCGGGAGGAGCAGTATGGTGGGGAATAGAAAGCGCACAGGTACGTGTTTGGGTGTGACTATTTGGAGGGGGTTTCATGAGCATGGGGAAAGTATGGAAAGAAAGACACCAGTACACTAGTGTGTTTTGGAGTAAAAGGGAGGAGGGGCAAACAAAAAACAAAAAACTGACTTAAGAAACCGGTTGATATGAAATGATCCCGTTGTGTAAAAAATACATGTTTATCCACAGATGAGGTCCGTAGGTGGAGCAAACAGTTTGCACTCAACTACTAACCTGGGAAGAAGGACCTGGTGGTCTACTTTTGAAAAGAATTAGCCAGTGAAAACCTTATGAATAGCAGTGGAACATTGTCTGATACAGTTGCAGAAGATGAGCCCCTCAGGTTACAAGGCACTCAAAGAGACAACTGGGGAAGAGCTGCCTCCTCAAAGTAGAGTTGACCTTAATGACGTGGATGGAGCAAGCTTTCAGGACATTCATTTGCTGATGTGGTTCGACCAAAAATGGAAGAAACAGCTGCAAACATCCATTAATAATCGAAATGTGGAATGTACGAAGTATGAATCTAGGAAAATTGGAAATCATCAGAAATGAAATGGAACACATAAACATTGATATCCTCGGCATTAGTGACCTGAAATGGACTGGTACTGGCCATTTTGAATCAGACAATCACATGGTCTACTATGCAGAGAATGACAAATTGAAGAGGAATGGCGTTGCGTTCATCGTCAAAAAGAACATTTCAAGATCTATCCTGAGGTACAGCGGTGTCAGTGATAGGATAATGTCCATATGCCTATGTCATGGATTGAATTATGTCCCCCCAAAAATGTACATATCAGTTTGGCTGGGCTATGATCCCTGGTATTGTGTGATTTTCCTATATGTTGTAAATCCTACCTCTATGATGTTAATGAGGGAAGATGGGTGGCAGTTGTGTTAGTAAGGCAGGACTCAATCTCCAGGATTGGATTGTGTCCTGAGGCAATCTCTTGAGATATAAAAGAGAGAAGTCAGCATAGAAACAGGGGGACCTCATACCACCAAGAAAGTAGTACCAGGAGCAGAGTGTGTCCTTTGGACCCGGGGTCCCTGTGAGAAGAAGCTCCTAGTCCGAGGGAACATTGATGAGAAGGCTGACAGAGAGAGAAAGGCTTCCCCTGGAACTGATGCCCTGAATTTGGACTTTTAGCCTCTTTTACTGTGGGGAAATAAATTTCCCTTTGTTAAAGCCATCCACTTGTGGTATTTCTGTTGTAGCAGCACTAGGTAACTAAAAGACAGCCTACAAGGAAGAACAGTTAATAAGACTATTATTCAAATTTATGCACCAACCACTGATGCCAGAGATGAAGAAATTGGAGATTTTTACCAACTTCTGCAGTCTGAAACTGATCCAACATGCAATCAGGATGCATTGATATTACTGGTGATTGGAATTCGAAAGTGGGAAACAAAGAAGAAGGATCATTCATTGAAAAATATGGCCTTGGTGATAGAAATGATGCCAGAGATATCATGAGAGAATTTTGCAAGACCAGTGACTTCTTCATTGCAAATATCTTTTTTCAACAACATAAACGGTAGCTGAACACATGGACCTTGCCAGATGGGATACACAGGAATCCAATCAACTCCATCTCTGGAAAGAGATAATGGGAAAGCTCAATATCATCAGTCAGAACACGGCCAGAGGCCGACTGTGGAACAGACCATCAATTGCTCGTATGCAAGTTGAAGTTGAAGTTGAAGAAAACTAGAACAAGTCCACGAGAACCAAAGTACGACCTTGAGTATATCCCACCTGAATTTAGAGGCCAAGAATAGATTTGATACATTGAATGCTAGTAAGACCAGACAAGTTGTGGAATGACATCAAGGACATATACATGAAGAAAGCAAGAGGTCATTAAAAAGACAAGAAAGAAAGAAAAGACCAGAATGTATGTCAGAAGAGACTAAAACTTGCTCTTGAAAGTTGGGTAGCTAAAGCAAACAGAAGAAGTGATGAAGTAAAAGGAATGAATGGAAGATTTCAAAGGACACCATGAGAAGACAAAGTAAAGTATTATAATGACATGTGCAAAGACCTGGAGATAGAAAACCAAAAAAGAAGAACATGCTTGGCATTTCTCAAGCTGAAAGAACTGAAGAAAAAATTCAAGCCTTTAGTTGCAATATTGAAGGATTCTACAGGGAAAATATTAAATTACGCAGGAAGCATCAAAAAAAGATGGAAGAAATACACAGAGTCCCTATACCCAAAAGAAATGTTCGATGTTCAGCCATTTCAGGAGATAACATATGATCAGGAACCAATGGTACTGAAGGAAGAAGTCCAAGCTGCACTGAAGGCATTGGTGAAAAACAAGACTCCAGGAACTGATGGAATACCAATTGAGATACCAATACCAATACAATACCAATTTTCAGCAGTGCTATAGGTGCTCACTCATCTATGCCAAGAAATTTGGAAGACAGCTACCTGGCCAGCTGACTGGAAGAGATCCATATTTATGCCCATTCCAAAGAAAGATGATCCCACTGAAAGCAGAAATTATTGAACAATATCATTAATATCACACACAAGTAAAATTTTGCTGAAGATCACTTAAAAGCAGCTGCAGTAGGACATTGACAGGGAACTGCCAGAAATTCAAGCCAGATTCAGAAGAGGGCATAGAACCAGGGATATCATTGCTGATGCCAGATGGATCCTGGCTGAAAGCAAAGAATACCAGAAAGATGTTTACCTGTGTTTTATTGACTATGCAAAGGCATTCGACTGTGTGGATCATAAGAAATTATGGATAATATTGCAAAGAATGGGAATCCTAGAACACTTAATTATGCCCATGAGGAACTTGTACATGGATCAAGAGGCAGTTGTTCAAACAGAACAAAGGGATACAGCGTGGTTTAAAGTCGGGAAAGGTATGTGTCAAGGTTGTAGCCTTTTACCATACTTATTCAATCTGTATGCTGAGCAAATAATCCAAGAAGCTGGACTATATGAAGAAGAACTTGGCATCAGGATTGGAGGAAGACTCATTAACCTGGCATTATGCAGATGACACAGCCTTGCTTACTGAAAGTGAAGAGGACTTGAAGCACTTCCTGCTGAAGATCAAAGACTACAGCCTTCAGTATACATTACACCTCAACATAAAGAAAACAAAAATCCTCACAACTGGACCAATGAGCAACATTGTGATAAATGGAGAAAAGACTGAGGTTTCAAGGATTTCATTTTACTTGGATCCACAATCAACACCCATGGAAGCAGCAGTCAAGAAATCAATGGACGCATTGCATTGGGTAAATCTTCTGCAAAAGACCTCTTTAAAGTGTTAAAAAGCAAGATATCACCTTGAATACTAAGGTGCGCCTGACCCAAGCCATGCTGTTTTCATTTGCCTTATATGCATGTGAAAGCTGGATGAGGAATAAGGAAGACTGAAGAATTGTCGCCTTTGAATTATGGTGTTAGCGAAGAATACTGAATATACCATGAACTGCCAAAAGAATGAACAAACCTGTCTTGGAAGAAATATAGCCAGAATGCTCCTTAGAAGCAAGGATGGTGAGACCATGTCTCACATACTTTGGACATGTTATCAGGAGGGATCAGTCCCTGGAGAAGGACATCATGCTTGGTAAAGTAGAGGGTCAGTGAAAAAGAG
>NW_004444054.1:1455169-1464600 GCF_000243295.1 Trichechus manatus latirostris
ATACTTTGGACATGTTATCAGGAGGGATCAGTCCCTGGAGAAGGACATCATGCTTGGTAAAGTAGAGGGTCAGTGAAAAAGAGGAAGACCCTCAGAGAGATGGATTGACACAGTGGCTGCAAGAGTGGGCTGAAGCATAACAATGATTGTGAGGATGGCGCAGGACCAGGCAGTGTTTTGTTCTGTTGTATATAGGGTCGCTGTGATTCAGAACCAACTCGATGGCACCTAACAACAACAACAACTAACCTAAAAGTTGGTGGTTCACACCCATCTAGAGGCACCACAGAAGAAAGGCCTGGAAGTCTACTTCCATAAAGTTTACAGCCAAGAAATCTCTATGGAGCGGTTCAACTTTAACACATGGGGTTGTCATGAACTGGAGTCGATTTGAAGGCAAAGGATTTTATGCATTGATGCTAAAGAAATGAAAGGAAAGAAGGTCACTATCAACTGATTTTTTTAGGGAAGCCCATGGTAGGTTGTCAAGTGAAAAATTAAATTGGGAGGGTAGGGGTTTGGAATGAAGAGGAGCACCAATGTAGCAGCAAGTTAATGGTAATCTTTCAGTCCTAGGGTTGGGTGGTAGATTCTCAGGTGTTTATTATGTCATTTTGCTTTAATACACGCGCGCGCGCACACACACACGAATAATATCAGAGACGATGATTATAATATGAATAACATATTCGATGATGATGAAAGGATGTAACTTATTTCAGTAGAAACATAAAAACACCTCCTTGTAGTGTACTGCATTTTTACGTAAATAATGTATACTTCTTTTGCCAACCACCGAAGGCCATCCTGCACTGTTTTTTCAAGTGTGCTATGCATTATATGCATTATATGCGTGGGTGCGTTATTTATGTGGGTGCATTGTTTGCAGAAAATACTGTATATGTACTTGTATGTGTCTGTAAAAATCTAATAGGAAGCTGTGGAAGATTGTTAATTTTGAATACTCCTTGGGGGAATTGGGGATGGGGCAGAAATCTTGTTACTGTTAAAATCTCCCACCCCCAATTCTAATAAAAGACATTCAGAGTGGTAGAGAAAAAAATGTTAGCCTTGACTTGAATGATTTAGTGATGATGTGTGAGTCTACTTTAACAGAGAATTAAATACAGGTAGTCCCCGACTTATGACAACAACTCCTTCGTAAATCGGTTCTGATGTAAGTCAAATACCGCTCTCTCTCTCTTTTTTTTTTAGTTTTCATTATTATTGCCTTTTATTATCAGTATCTTTATAAATCTGATCTTTATTTGTCTTTGGAGGTTGGAAAGATTACACATAAACTTATAGAGAATGATAAAATCAGCAAATTATGTGTCGCAACATTGTATGCAGTACATATTATTAACAATAAGATGTACAAAAAAAAAAAAAGTCGTAAGTGGGAATATATTGTAACTCGAAGATGTCCTAAGGTGGGAACTACCTGCACTGTATTAGATTTTAAGATGTATGAGGAAAGAAACATTTATCTTCTTCATCATTCATTGTTTATTCTTTCATTCATGCTGTAAATACATGTTAAGTGCCTAATACATTTTGAGGTGTTGAACAGTATTTATCTCCAGTGTCTAGCACATCTAGACTTCAAAGTAAAACTATAAAATATTAAGAAAGATCATCAGAGACAGACTTAATCTATTCCAGTGGATCAGGAAGACTTCCTGGAGGAGGTGGTATTTATGCTGTGAACTATAGAATATGCAAGAGTTAGTTGGATGATACTGGGGGAGGACTCTACATTCCATGCATATGGGAGAGTAGGTGCAAAGGTCCTGGAGCAGGGAGGAAGCAACATGTAATGTGAGGAATGAGCCCAGTGTGGCTCAGCCTGGAGAGAGAAAGGGAGAGTTGAGGCGGGGGTAGGGAGGGAGAGAGCTCCGTAGGGGTCGGAACATGCAAGCCTTGAAGGCTGGAATAAAGAGTTTCTCCAACATTTTTATTCTGAAAAATTTCAAGTCTATAGAAAAGTTACAGCTACAATAGAGTGACTCACCTGGATTTTCAAACGGTTAACATTTTGCCACATTTGTGCCTTCTGTCTCTCAACATACTCAGACACACTCACACATTTGTATTTGTTGGATCATTTCCAGACATCATGTCATGTCACCTGTAAATTCTAGAGCACAATACTTCTAAGAACAAAGGTAATCTCCGACATAATCACAATACTGTTATACACCCAAGAATGTAACATTGATGCAATACTTTTACCTCATATACAGTTCATATTTAGATCTCCAATTGTACCAATAATGTCTTTTGCTTACATTTTTTAAAATCCAGGGCCCAGTCCAAGATCATATATTGTGTTTAGATACCCGTTGGCTATTTGGAAGAGTTAGGTCAGTTACTGGGTTGAACATCTTTCAATTTGCATTTCTCGATTATTTCCTCACGGTTAAATTCAGATTGAGCATTTATGGCAAGAATACGGTATCAGTGATATGCGTGCTGAGAAGGACATAGCTTCAGGGCATGTGATGTCAGTTTTCATTATCGGTGATGTGAAATGTGAACATGAGCTTCACGTGATGTCCACCAGACTGCTCCATCGTAAAGATAAAACTTTGCTTTTGTAAGAAATCATCTGTGGGACAGTACTTTGAGATCCTGTAAATAACCTGTTCCCCAGCAATTTTTCGTCCAATGTTTTCAGCATCCATCTGTGGCCTTTGCACAAAACAATGATCACTATGGTCATTGCGGAGCCTTGGTGGTGAAGTGGTTAAAAGCTCAGCTGCTAACCAGAAAGTCGGCAGTTCGAGTCCACTGCCTGCTCCTTGGAAACCCCATGGGGCAGTTCTACTCTGTCCTCTAGAGTCGGTATGAGTTGGAATCAACTCGACGGCAATGGGTTTGGGGTTTCTTTTTTTTTGGCTTTTTATGATCATTGAAAAAGGCGATTTTTCTAATTCTGTCATTTTTCCGTTAGCTGATATTCTTCTGTGAAGAAGAGCCTTTATTTTTCCTCGATCCTTTTTTATTTTTTAGAACCTGTATGGACTTGTGGCTTTTTAAATTATGTTGTTGTTATTAGGTGCTGCTGAGTTATTTCTTTTATTGTGCTTTAGATGAAGATTTACAGAGCAAATTAGTTTCTCATTAAACAATTAGTACACGTATTGTTTTGTGACATTGGTTGCCAACCCCACAAGCTGTCAACGCTGTCCTCTTCTTAACTTTGAATTCCTTATTACCAACTTTCCTGTCTCTCCCTGCTTTCTCGTCCTTGCCCCTGGGCTGGTGTGCCCATTTAGTCTCGTTTTGTTTTATGGGCCTGTCTAATCTTTGGCTGAAGGGTGAACCTCAGGAGTGACTTCATTTCTGAGTTAAAAGGGTGTCCAGGGGCCATACTGTAGGGGATCCTCCAGTCTCTGTCAGACCAGTAAGTCTGGTCTTTTTTTGTGAGTTAGAATTTTGTTCCACATTTTTCTCCAGCTCTGCCCGGGACGCTTTACTGTGATCCCTGTCAGAACAGTCGGCAGTGGCAGCTGGGTACCATCTAGTTGCGCTGGACTCAGTCTGGTGGAGGCTGTGGTACTTGAGGCCCGTTAGTCCTTTGGACTAATCTTTCCCTTGTATCTTTGGTTTTCTTCATTCTCCCTTGTCTGTTGAGTCATTTTCGACTCATAGCGACCCCATGTGACACAGTAGAACTGCCCCATAGGGGTTTCTAGGCTGTAATCTTTACAGAAGCAGATTGCCAGGTCTTTCTCCTGTGAAGCTGCTGGGTGGGTTCAAACCATCAACCTTTCCGTTAGCAACCAAGTGCTTAACTGGTTGCACCACCAGGGCTCCTTTATAAAATTTGGTATGTTTTTATCCACTTGTAACATGACGTCAGTTTTCCTGTATTTGGCCAGTGAGAAATATGTTGATTGAGTGAATGAAATAATAGTATGGAAGTGATGAAAAAATCTGTATGTACTATGCTTTTGTCTCTTCAGAATCTCTTGTTGCTGACCTGACGCACATGTATTTTTATTTGTCTGTAGGTCTCGTGGCGTAGTCGACTCTCCTTCAGCAGGAACCCAGCCAGTACGTCATCGTGCCGTATGCCAAGACAATGGTGTTAAAACTGCTACGAAAATGATCGCAGCAGTGTCACGACGTGACATCGTCGGAGGACGGCAGGCAGCTTGAGGACTTCCTGTTAGTCAGATTGAGGCTTGAAGGAAGCCCCTGTCTGCTGAGGACTGCATGGCACCCAGCCCCACCGTGAAGGGTTGACCATGAGTGTTCCAGTGGCTCCGAAGAAATCGTGTTACACGCAGTTGCGAGACAACAGAAATGGAGCGAAAAATAATAATGAGAGTTTCCTCAGTCTGGGAGATACAAATGCCAATCAGATCATGGCGGAGGTCGGTTCCCCTCACGATGAGTTGAAGACGTGTGGCCTGGCAGATGAAACTGGAAATGCAAACTCAGGGGAGCCAGAACGTATTACCCATTTCAGTAAGGAATTCCACGAGCTTCAGGTCAGCCCCATGAGCCTGAAAGATTGTAAGCTGTCTTCAGCGGTTCACAGGGAACTGAGTGAGCACACCGTGGAGAAAGGCACAGCTCTTCTGCAGACCCCTCGGGGTATTCAGGGACCCAGCCTGCTGGGCTGGAGGACTGTTTCCAGTGAGGCGTGTCCCGAGGTTTTGGCTAAACAGGATGCTGATGTTACCCAGCACGTTCCCAAGGATAAATTGGCAAAGGCCTTTGACGGTGAGGAGCTGAGGAAGCATTCCATGGAAAGAGAAAGTGGCTATGCCATTCAGGTGGACACACTCACTAAGGAGCGTGTTGGGAGCGGGACTCAGCAGTTTCTGCAGTCTGCTTCAGTGGACGCCACCAAAGCCCCACGTCATGTGTCTGCTAGGGGTGGGGAGAAACCACAGAAGACACTGCCAGGCCACTTTCTAGGGGGAGCTTTTCACCTAGCTGACAGTGCCTCAGAGGAAAAGATTGGGCTGCATCCTAAACCGTCTACCTCAGAAACCAAGGAAACCACCCCTTCAGAGGCCCAAAGGGCAGGGGGAAATGTACTGAATGTTAACGATGAGAGCACATCACATTCTGCACAGACAGAGCCTGCTCTGAATTTAACGTTAGCCTCTAAGGAAATCCTGAGTCAGCCTGAAGCACAATTAGTTCAGGGAAAGGATGAGTCCAAGACGGAGCTGAAATATATTCAACCCAGGGCTATGCAGGAATTAAAGTCGACCCAGGCAGAATGTCTGGGGTGTGGTAAGGACGATAGTACGTTACCCCTAGAGAGAAAAGAGCAGTGTGGGAAAGCAGAGACGTTTTCCTCACACCAAGGAGCCACTGGTGCAGTCAGTGGCCTACCTAACAGCGGTCTTCACCATCTTGGGCTGGGAAGAGGAAGTCGTGATGATGAGAAGAGAGAGGTTGCCCTAGATGATGAAAATTCTCTTCAAACCTTCTATCCCCAGGGCCTGGCATCCTTGGCAGCTGCTGATAATCAGCCCACTGGCAAAATTTCACCAAGTGTAGGTAGGCAATTGGGTGAAGCACCACCAAACAACATTTCACCAGGTGACGGTCAGGTAGCTTCTACTCTTGGTGATCCACTCGATGTCAATGAGAAAAGGATACTGGGCAGTGGGAACATGGACGTTGCCATGTCTTTGGCTTCAGATCCTTCTGCTGGAGAAAACAATACTGGGGTCCCCAACCTCCTTGTCCATCAAAGCACAAGCTCAGAAGCAGGAGAATACAAAAAGATGGCTATACCAGCTGCTGGAACTAGGAACCTTCTAGAAAATGCGGCTGAGACTGAAAGTACCCCAGCAAGAGCCAACTCCCTTCTCAATGTCCCAGCACCCGTCATAGTCCCAACTGTGAATGTGACCCACCAGCCCATACCAGCCAGTAGCAGTGTCCAGGATCTCCGCATGTTGGATGTGGATGCAGGGTCCTCCGTGGCCACTGTACCTGCCCCCGACAGTGTGCAGTTGTTGAACACTTCCCCAAAAGTGCCTGACAAGAACGTCTGCCCCAGTGGGATCCCCAAGCCTGTCTGCACACATTCCAAGGACACGCCTTCCTCGAAGGAGGGAATGGAGAACGGCCAGGTTGACAAAACAGATGAGAGGACGGAAGCTAAGCCTGTCATCATGCCCAAGCCCAAGCACGTGAGACCCAAAATCATCACCTACATCAGGAGGGGTCCTCAGGCCCTGGGCCAGGTGGACGCCTCGCTGGTGCCAGTGGGGCTCCCTTATGCCCCGCCACCATGTAGCATGCCTCTTCCCAAAGAGGAGAAGACAGCAAGTGGAGACCTCAAGTCACCTGCCACCCTTTATGAGAAATTCAAGCCAGACTTGCAGAAGCCAAGGGTCTTCAGCTCTGGGTTGGTGGTGTCTGGAATCAAGCCGCCAGGCCATCATTTCAGTCAAATGAGTGAAAAGTTTTTGCAGGAGGTAAGAGAATGATGTCACTGTGGTATGACCTATAATAGCCTGAGTGTCCTAAAGTTTGTTATATATTCTCAATGAGTTGTGAAAACAAAATATTCTCTCTAAGCAAATTGCAGGTTTTGATGGACATACTTGGACGGAGTGGACATTTTTTACTAGAAGAGTTTGATGATCATAATGAGCTAGATCCAGCATATAAGGAGACCCATTTAAATTTCAATCCATATGAAAACCAGTTGTTGTCAACTCCGACTCGTGGTGACCCCATATGTGTCAGGGTAGAACTGTACTCTCTAGGGTTTTCAGTGACTGATTTTGCATAAGTAGATCAGCAGGCCTTTCTTCAGAGGCACCTTTGGGTAGACTCAAGCAGAATGGTTAGCAGCCGAGTGCATTAACCATTTGGGTCACCCAGGGACTCCTTGGCACAAATACATGCTCAAAAAATGGTGCGTGCTAAGCTGAATTATGAAACTCATATACATTGGATTCAAACAAAAGTATGCCAAGGCTCCCTAGAGATAGATTCCAAACCAAACCAAACCCATTGCCGTTGAGTTGATTCTGATTCCTAGCAACCCTATAGGACAGGGTAGAACTGCCCCATAGGGTTTTCAAGGCTGAAATCCTTACAGAATCAGACTGCCACATCTTTCTCCTGCAGAGCAGCTGGTGGGTTCAAACCGCTGACCTTTGAGTTAGCAGCAGAGCCGTTAGCCACTGTGCCACCAGGGCTCCCTAGAGATAGATTGGGTCCATAGTTGGACTCTAGCTTGAGTGAATGTATCGACATCCCTAAAGCAATGTAGTGATCCCAGGAGAAGTCTCCTGAATTGGCCCAGGGCAAAGGGCAAATCCATTCTTGGCAGGAGACACTGATGACCACTGACCAGGGGAGAGGGTGTCCCGACCAGCTGGCCATTTTCCCTGCCCCGTGGCCAACCATTAGCTCTCAAATCATACAGCTCGTCCCTGAGTTCTGACCCTGGGCCTGCCTAGCAGCCCTCTGATTGTAACTGGCTTCCCATCTCAGGTCTCCAGACAGAGGCTGCTGACTGGAGAATTCCAGGGTCCAGTGTCACTGTGCTGGATTGAACTGTATTCTGTACATAAGTGTGCTTCTCACATGGTGGCTGCAGTGACAGTTAGGGAATGTTTGAGTCTGGCTGTAGGCAGTGGTACTTCATTGAAAATGGAAAAATAACCTTTCTTATTTTATACATCGGTCTCTGAGCTTGGTTAACGTGAGTAGTTCCCAAATTTCCAAAATCATAACCACCTGGCCCTCTGAGACCCAGAGTCAGGCTCGAACCTATGAGGCCCAGGGAGATAGCCCAGGTACCCTCCCAGGCAGGTCTTGCATGGCTACAGGTACCAGGGCTGTTTGAAGAAATGAATGAACCTCCTCCTCTCTCTCAGAGAGTCACGGCGGAAGTTCCACAAAGAGCTGTTAGATTTTTTTCTACAAAACACACTCGTGAGGGAAACTTTATTCAGAGATTGTCTTGGTCTGGGTTCTCTAGAGGAGCAAAACCAGTGAAACGCATATATAAATATATAGAGAGAGATTTACTTCAAGGAAATGGCTCATGTGGCTCATGTGGGGGCTGGCAAGACCCAAATCTGGCAGGCTGGAGGCCTCTGCTGGCTCACGGGCTTGTAGAGACTAGCAAATCCAAAATCTGCAAATCAGGTGGTAGGGCGGAGACTTCTGCAGGCTAATGTCCCAGGAGCTGGAGGTCAGGCAATGAGAAGAGTGCAAGGTCGAGAGAGAGAGTGAGCTCTGCCAGGACATCCATTTATACACTGGAGGAAGGCCACATCCCCAAGGAAACTCCCCTTTCAACTGATCGGCTGCTCATGTAATATAATGTAAACACCAGATCACAGCATGGGAGGTGATCACATTATATTACATTATGGAAGAGCAACCAGTCTAATGTCTGCCAAACCGCTGAGAATCACAGCCTAGCCAAGCTGTGAACATCACATTAACTATCACAGAGATGTGCGCAAAACTTCAGTTATTTCCTCTAATGCTTTCTCTGTGACCCATCTTAATTTTTCGTTTGCGTATTCCTTTTCTGTTTGGCTTCTGCTCCATCGAAGAATTTCCATAATATATGCATATTTCCCCAGATATTTTCTATTCTTCATCCTCTAGAAGCCACCCCACATCTCAAGGAAATGGGATCACGGGGTGTTTTGTGACTTTAATAATCCTAAGGGGTTTGGAGGGACCTGGTTGGCGTGGGTGAGGGCAGCCCAGCTGCACTCTGGCCTCTGTATCTGTGAATCATTTCTCCCATAATCGGAGCATCTGACAAGATAGAAGAGAGCAGCCCTGGGGTGTTGTGCTGGGCTAATTTTTGTGGTGTTGGTTGTTAGCTGCCACTGAGTTGGCCATGCACCATGGGATCAGATCACTGTGATTCATTGGCTGATTTTCAGAAGTAGATCACCAGGCCTTTCTTCCTAGTCCATCTTAGTCTGAAAGCTCCACTGAAACCTGTTAAGCATCATAGCAACACGCAAGCCTTCGCTAACAGATGGTTGGTGGCTGCACGTGAGGTGCATTGGCTGGGAGTTGAACTTGGCTCTCCCACGTGGAAGGCGAGAATTCTGCTGCTGAACCACTACTGCCCGACTCCTGCGGTAGTCGTCTTTCGTTAAAAGTAGAGCACAGCCTGGCCGTTGGCCATTTGCTCCTACAGCTGTGACTTGGTAGAACCCAGCCAGTACCCCCTCCGTTTGCAGACTCAGAGCAGGGAGATCTGAAAGGTGTGCACTCCTGACTCCCCATCGGATGGCTTCAGTCCCTCCCCAGAAAAGCAGCACATGTGTTGCCAATTGCAACAGAAATAATTTTATTTTTTATTGCACTTCAGGTGAAGGCTTACAGAACAAATAGTTTCTCATGAAACAGTAGTACACATATTGTTTTATGACATTGGTTAACAACCCCACAACATGTCA
>NW_004444054.1:1465186-1493765 GCF_000243295.1 Trichechus manatus latirostris
ATGGCCACTCACAGGCTTTTAAGACCCCAGACACTACTCACCAAGGTAGAATGTGGAGCATTGTCTTTATAAGCTGTGTTATGCCAATTGAGCTAGATGTTCCCTGAGACCGTGGTCCCCACAGCCCTCCGCCCAGCAATTCAGTCCCTCAGGGAGTTTGGATGTGTCTATGGGGCTTCCATGACCTTTGCAACAGAAATAATTTTTTAATGCAGAAGCCATATTTTTTTTTTAATACATACAATGAGAGAGTCTTTAAAAAAAAAAACAACTGCAGATTTTTTTTTTTTTTAATCGCTATTGGCAGTGCCCAGCAGGATAGATAGCATAGATATAAACAGAGAAATCAAACATAAATACCCTTCTCAGGGAGAAAATAGCTTACCAGCTGGCAGGAGCAACAGAAACATTTAAAGCATCAGAAAAGTGGTTTCAGAGTTAATTCTGAATCTAGTCAGGTGAAAAAACAACAACCAGTTGCCATGGAATTGACTCCAGCTCATGGCAATCCCATGTGGTTCAGAGTAGAACTGTGCTGCATAGGGCCTTCAATGGCTGAATCTTTAGAAGTAGATCACCCGGCCTTTCTACCAAGGCACCTCTGGGTGGGCTCAAACCTCCAGTGTTTCAGTTAGCAGCTGAACATGTAACAGTTTGCGCCACCCAGGGACTCCAAACCAGTTGCCATCAAGTTGATCCCAACTCATGGCCACCCCACGTGTGTCAGAGTAGAACTGTGCTCCCCAGGGTATTCAGTGGCTGATTTTTTGGAAGTTCACCAAGGGTGAAAAATATTCTCACTTGCTTAGACTGCTTTCTGCTGTTGCCTAGACTAAGGGCTGAGGAGGACTCCTTCCCACTGACTTCTTCGGGATATTGGTGAGCCCTTTTAATTTTTGGTGAAAGAAGGTGGGAAAAGGGGCAGTGATGAGAAGACAGGACCTGAGGTCTCGGGCTTGCTATATACAGGTGTGTGGCTCAGGGGCAGGTGCCACATCATGTCTTTGATGAGCACCGTCTTCCCTGCCGCTATCCGAATGGCCTCTCGGCAAGCTTCTGCACTTACCCTCTGTCTCCCGGGGAAGAGGGACAGTCCAGCAAGAATGCATTTGTGAGTATGCCTTGATGGCTTTTAAGAGTTTGTTTGAAATCCCAAGGATTCTTTTTGTAATTTGATTTGATTATTTATTTTTGCATATGGATTTTTTTATTTGTTGTTGAGAATACACACAGCAGAACATACACCAGTTCACGAGTTTCTGCATGTGCAGTTCAGTGACACTGATTACTGTCTTTGAGTTGTGTGACCATTCTCGCCTTCTTTTTCCAAACTGTTCCTCTCCCATTAATGTAAACTCACTGCGCCCTAAGCTTCCCATCTAACCTTTCGAGTTGCTATTGTCAGTTTGATCCCGTATAGATAGTTCTTTAAAAAAGCACGATGTTCAAGGCAGACATTCTTTACTAGTTAAGCTAAACTATCGTTTACTTTAAAGAAGACTTCAGGGGATATTTTTGGTTTAAGGTTTAAAAATTATCTCAGGGCAGTAGTTTTCAAGGAATCTTTCTTTTGCTTTGCTTCCGAAAGTATTTCTCTTAGAAAGCTCCATTAGGGAAGAAAAAACCATTTCAGGTTTTTCTCTGTGGGTATAGCAGTGCAGCATGCCCTGTTGTGTTCTGTTAATGAAGATGAAAGAGTGCAGAGCTTTTGGTAGACTCCCTTGTTTTGTTAAAAATTCATGGAGCACAATCCCACTTACATGAAATAGGCAAAGTTAGAGACCAGAGTTTATTTGTGGCTACCAGGAGGAGGGCCTGGGTGGCACAAAAGGTTAAGCTCTGGGTTAGTGACCAAAAGGTGGGCAGTTTGAACTCACTCAGAGGCACCTCGGAAGAAAGGCCTGGTGATCTGCTTCTGAAAGGTCACAACAATGAAAACCCTATAGAGTGCAGGTCTATCCTGAAACACATGGGGGTGCTAGAGTTGGAATCTCCTGGACAGCAACTGGGAAAAACAGGAGGAAGGGGGAGTCGTTGCTTAGGAGGTGCTGAACTGTGAATGGAGGTGGAAGAATTTGGGAAAAGAGAGTGGTGATGGTTGCACAACATGGTGAACGTAATCAATGTCACTGAACTATACATGTAAAAGATTGTTGAACTGGCCATTAAAAATAAAAAAAGCATGGCTGTAATCTTTACGGGAGCAAATCACCAGGTCTTTTCTTCCTTGGAGCAGCTGGTGGGTTTGAACCGCTGACCTTTTGGTTAGCAGCCGAGTGCTTAACCACTGAGCAACCAGAGCTCCTTCTTATAGAGATCAGCACCCTGCAAATCCTAAGAACCTGATAGATGTAGATTGGAAGTGATCATAATTTCTTCATGAGAGCACCTGCTAAAAGCAATGAGCAATAGCACCAAAAATTTAGAAACCAAAATTAAAAATAGGTAAATAAAAATACAGGGTATCCAAGTATAATTTAAAAAGCCAAAGATTAATAGTGAGAGCAGAGAATGGTAAAAATTTTATCAGAGAGCAGCTGTAGAATGTTCATTCACAGGAGTATAATTTGCCTGAGCCTGATGTCAGACTATCTACTCCAGCGATCATGCATATTTTACAATGTAATTATGATAAAACATTAAAGACCTTACCTTTTGTTTCAATAATGTCAGCTTTGAGGAGAACTTTGTATCTATTTCAACATTAAAAGAGTATCAGATTAGAGATTTTTCTCTTGAACAGGTTGGATCAAAGCTTTTATAGTCCCTATTAAAGAATATTGCTTAAATGCTCATGATTCTGGAATAGATATAAGTTCTACACCTGAAATGTATTGTGATTTAAAGCAGAACTCATTAACAGATGTATCTTTTCATACATAGCCTTTGGCATTATTTTTTTATTAAAATTTAAAAGAAATAGATCATTTAGTTCTGCCTTTTTTCATTTTTAATGTGAAGAAGCACAGATAATATGAGTACATATGAGCTTTGCGAGTACACAATGGTTGCATATATAAAAGGTATCAGTAAATTGTAATACTACAGGAGAGGGTAATGGTAATGTTATGTTATTAAATTTAGAAAAGAAGAGAAACATGGCTCCTTTAATACATATTTATCAAGCTTCAACTATGTGCTTCAACTGTTCTGTTGTTGTGTGCCCTCAAGTCGATTCTGACTCAAAGCGACCCTATGTAAGAGTAAAACTGCCCCATAGAGTTTCCCAGGCTGCAATCTTTATGGGAGCAGATCTCCAGGTGTTTTCTCCTGCAGAGTGGCTGGTGGATTCAAACATCATCCTTTGGGTTAGCAGACAAGTGCTTAACTATTATGCCACCAGGGCTCCTTAACACTGTTCTAAGCCAAAAAAAACGAAAAACCAAACCCGTTGCCAGTAAGTTGACTCTGACTCATAGCAACCCTGTAGGACGGAGTAGAATTGCCCCATAGGGTTTCCAAGGAGCGGCTGGTGGATCTGAACTGCCGGCCTTTTGATTAGCAGCCGAGCTCTTAACCACTGTGCCACCAGGGTACGAACACTGTTCTAGGAATTCAGCCGTAATTCCTCTGTCCTAGGAAACTTACCACATTCTAGTGAAACTTGATCAAACGTTTTTGGGGACATCACCTTACTGGGGGAAGACAGTTGGAGGTAATTCGTAGTCTCTTATTTTAAGTTATGTAAACACATAGTAGATACCTGTAACTTCTGTATTTTTCCAAATAGCTTTTCTCCCTCATTAACAATGCATTTTTCTTCCCTAAGTAGCCTAGTAAAGGCTTAACATATGATAAAGTCTAGCTACGTATTGTAAGACGAGGGTTGTGCTTTGTCTCTTTAGGTATAATGAAACTTTCAAAATTTTACCAGTGTTTGCCAATTTCTTTCTTTGCTTCACTGATGTTTTTTATTTGTAGATTGACTACTTGTACCAATTCCAGTGATTTTTAAGGATAGGGAAGTTAAAAACACTTATCGAATGAGTTCTTTTTCCGCCGGTGAAATATAGCTTCATGGAATATTAGAACTGGAAGAGAAATGAAAGATCATACAATTTATATTGTTGACTTAGAGATGAAGACACTGGGGCCTAGAGAAGATAAGTGATCTGTGATCAAGTAAGTCAGTGGTGCCAGCGTAGTCACTGTTAGAGCTTTGTCCCCTGACCATGTTCAGTACCCATACTATGATGGGACACACTCTAATTGACCTTCTGATAATTCATCATAGGTTACAGACTGCCCTGGGAAAGAAGAATTTTGTTCTCCTCCCTATACTCATTATGAAGTTCCTCCGACTTTCTATCGATCTGCCATGCTCCTTAAACCCCAGTTGGGATTGGGCGCGATGTCCCGTTTGCCGTCTGCAAAGAGCAGGATTCTGATCGCAAGTCAAAGGTCTTCAGCAAGCGCCATTCATCCACCAGGACCCATAGCAGCTGCTGCCAGTCTCTACAACGCGGATCCAGCAGGTAACCGATGCTTTTTCCTGCTGCACTTTTAAATATCAACAACATAAAATGGATGTAGCGATCTAAAATATGAATTCCCCTAACCCTTTTAAGTGGAACTTTTTTCTGTTCTTCCACCTGTCTGCAACTTTCATCTGCCTGCCACTGTCATTCTCCATGTCACCTTTAAAATGGTGGCCCTTGTTACTGCCTCCTGGCTTTTTGAAATTTCTCCCTTCTCTAATAGATCCTATAGACCAGGGTTCTGAAAACCTTTTCTATGAAGGGCCAGATAGTAAGTATTTTAGGTTTTACGGGGCTAACAGTCTCCATTGTAACTATTCGACTGTTGTAGCACAGAAGCAGCCATAGACAAATGTGAATAAATGGATGTGGCTGTGTTCCAATAAAACTTTATTTACAAAAGCAGGTGGTGGGCTCGATTTGACCTGCTGGCTATGGTTTGCTATACCCTGCTGTACAACTTTGTCAGAGAGATCTTCCTACAGTATAGAACTGACCACATCAGTATCCTGTTCAGAAATCTTGAAAATACTGCATTTGCTAACAGAAGGACATGCTGCCTTCCCAACCCTCTCCTCCTACTCTGCAGTGGCTGTTCATTGTCATCTCCTTGATGTCCTCTGCACTTGCTTGCTTTTGTCCCTCCATTCCTCTGCTCATGTGGTTTCCTCCAGGGTTTCAATGTTATTTTATTTTAAAAATTACTCAGCCATGACCATTATTGAATCTTTGTTCAGAGATTGTATAGAAGAATCTTGATCAAAAGGGGGAAAATGCAGAACAGAATTTAAAATTATTTTGGGATCCAGACTTTCTGGAGCCAAGGAGGCTGGATGAACCCCTGAAACTATCGCCCTGACAAAATCTATAAACCTTCTCATAGATTGAATTGTATCCCCCAAAAAATATCTGTCAACTTGGCTAGGTCATGATTCCCAGTATTGTATGATTGTCTACCATTTTATCATCTGATGTGATTTCCCTATGTATTATAAATGCTGTCACTATGATGTAATAAGATGGATTAGCGGCAGTTATATTGATGAGGTCTACAAGATTGGGTAGTGTCTTAAGCCAATCTCTTTTGAGATATAAAAGAGAGAAGTGAGCAGAGAGACATGGGCACCTCATGCCACCAAAAAAGCAGTGCCAGGAGCAGAGTGCAGCCTTTGGACCTGAGGTTCCTGTGCTGAGATGTTCCCAGACCATGGGAAGACTGATGCATCACAAGGAACTTCCTCCAGAGCCGACAGAGAGAGAAAGCCTTCCCCCAGAGCTGATGCCTTGAATTTGGACTTACAGCTTACTAGACTGTGAGAGAACAGATTTCTCTTTGTTAAAAGCCATCCACTTGTGGTATTTTTGTTATAGTGGCACTAGATAACTAAGATAAACCTTAAACCAAAAATATCGCCTGAAGTTTTCTTAAAACCAAACCAAACCTACTGCTGTTGAGTTAATTCTGACTCATAGCAAAACTATAGACCAGAGTAGACTGCCCCATATGGTTTCCAAGGCTGTAAATCTTTACTGAAGCAGACTGCCACATCTTTCTCCCATGGAGTGGCTGATGGGTTTGAATCGCCGACCTTTTGGTTAACAGCCGAGTGCTTAACCACTGCGTCACTAGGGCTCCTTAGCCAAACAATAGTTTAGTTTACCTGGTAAAGAATGTCTGCCTTGAGCATGGTGCTCTTTTAAAGAATTGTCTGTATATGATCAAATTGACAACAGTAACTTGAAAGGTTAGATACGGAAGCTTAGAGAGCAGTGAGTTTATGTTAATGGGGTGGAATAATTTAGAACAGAAAGGTGAGAATGGTTGCACGACTTCAAGAATGTAATCGGTGTCATTGAATTGTATACGTAGAAATTGTTGAATTGGGGTATGTTCTGCTGTATATATTTTCAACAACAAGAAACTAGTGGCAATATAAAAAAATTAATAAAATCATGTGATTTAGAACAACAACAAAAATTCCTCAGCCATAAAGAGAAATGAAGCCCCGATACATACCACCACATGGACAAACCTTGAAAGCATTATGCTGAATGAAATAAGTCAGTCACAAAGGGACATGTGTTATATGATCCCACTTGAATGAAATATGTAGGACAGGCACGTGTATAGAGACCGAAGTTTATTAATGGTTACCAGGGGCAGGCAGGATGGAGGTGTGGGGAGAGGGACTCATTGCTTGTGGGACACTAAGCTTCTTTTAAGGGTGCTGGGAAAATTCAAAATGGATAGTGGTAATGGCTGAACAACATGATACGCCTAACTAATGGACTGAACTGTACATGTGAAGAATATTGACAAGGCAAATGATTTGCTACACATATATTTACCACAATAAAACATTTTAAGGAAATAATACATACCCATTGTAAAAAATTCTGAATATAGAAAAAACATAAGAAAATAATAGTTATCTATATTGAACTGGAGTGTTTGAACTGAACAGCCAGTGTTAATATTAAGGGATAGTCCAATTTTTTCTATGCATTTTTAAATATTACATTTCCCACTAATACCATATTGCAGGCATTTCCTATTCCATCAAGATGTTTCAGAAATGTTTTAATGGTTAACATTCTGTTTTGTGCATTATTTCATTTATTAAAAAGTAATTTAGGTAAGTATTATGTGCCAGGAAGTGTAGGTTCAGGACTACAGCAGTGAACAAAACAGAGAGAGTTCCTGCCTTCAGGTACCTTACAGTCTAATGGATGAGATAGACATTAAAATACAAGCACAAAAATAAATACGTAATTTTGCATTGTAGTGTTACAGAAGCAAGGAACATAGTGCTTTGAGAACTTGTAACCAGAGAGGAATACAGATGAAGTACAGAAGTACTTTAGGGACTGCTTCTTGAAGGAGTGAGAAGAGTGGATGGGAGTGAGCAATAATAACCAGAATCTAAATAATCATTCTCCGATTGCTGGAAATTTCTTGTTGTTGTTGGGTGCAGTCAAGTTGATTCCTACTCATAGCGACCCCGTGTGACAGAATAGAAACGGCCCACAAGGTTTTCTTGGCTGTAATCTTTATGGGAGGAGCCTGGTGGCACAGTGATTAAAGCGCTTGGCTGCTGACCAAAAGGTTGGTGGTTCCAACCCATCAGCTGCTCCTTGAGAAAAAGATGCAGTCTGCTTCCATAAAGATTTACAGCCTTGGAAACCCTCTGGGGCAGTTCTGCTCTGTCCTGTAGGGTCACTGTGAGTCAGGATGGACTCGATGGCAGTGGGTTTGGTTTTTTGGTAATCTTTATGGGAGAAAATTGGCAGGTCTTTCTCCCTTGGAGTGCACTGGGTGAGTTTGAACTGCCAACCTTTTGGTTAGCAGCCAAGCGCTTAACTGTTTGCTCTGCCCCCAGGGCTCCATACTGGAAATAAGGTTCTACTTAGTTTACATGATTTTAAATAATGTCACAAATGGCATCTTTGTATATAATTATTTGCCTTTATTCATACTGTTTCTTTAGGATAGATTATTTACAGTCTGATTATTGGATAAAAGTTTATGTAAACATTTTTAAAGTCCAATTAATTTTCCGGAAAGCTTATACCAATTGTTTTCACACCTGTATTTCTTGAGTGTGTTATTTTTCTTTCCATACCCTTGCTAACATTGTGTATTACAATTAATTTTTAAATTTTTGCGTGTATTTTATTATTGTTGTTGGGTGCCATTGTGTCAATTCTGACTCATAGCAACCCCATGTGACAGAGTAGAGCTGCCCCATAGGGTTTCCAAGGCTGTAGTCTTTACGGAAGCAGACTGCCACATCTTTCTCCCATGGAGTGCTTAACCACTGTACCATCAGGGCTTCTCTTCCCACGCCAACCTCATGCAGATAGCTTGACAAGATGAGCAAACCTGTTGCCATGGAGTCCACTCCAACTCATAGTGACCCCATGTATGCCAGAGTAGAACTACACTCCATAGGGTCTTCAATGGCTGCAACCTTTCAGAGGTAGATTGCTAGGCCTTTCTTCCAAGGCATCTCCAGCTGGTCAAACCTCCAGCCTTTCAGTTAGCAGCTGAGTGCTCTTAACCATTTGCACCACTCAGAGGCTCCATGAGAAGACAATAAAACCAAAACCAAACCTGTTGCCATGGAGTCGGTTCTGACTCATAGAGACCCTATAGGACAGAGTAGAACTGCCCCCGTGAGGTTTCCAAGGAGCACCTGGTAGATTCGAACTGCTGACCTTTTGGTTAGCAGTCGAACTCCTAAACACTGCGCCACCAGGGCTCTGAGAAGACAACAGAGAGACAAAAAAGAAACAGCATGGCATATTATCAAAGATTCCCAAGAAATAAGGAGGGAAGCCCAAGGCCTCCTGTCCTTTCTCTGGGAAACACAGGACACCAGTGGGAGGTCTGAAGGTGTCTCGAGGTCCAGCAGTGGTGAGGCTGGGAATGGGGCAGTGGCAGGTGAGGAGATACGGATGGTGGTGACAGGGGTGGGCCGGGAGAGACTGGAGAGTTCCTGGGAGATGTGGAAAGAGAGGAAACAACAGAGACTTCTAGATTTTGGCTTGAGCAACTGCATGGATGGTGACGCATTTTTCTTTGCAGATAGACTTATTGAGGTATAATTCACATATAAATATACACCCATTTAAAACATAGTTAAATAGTTTTTAGTATATATTTTGTATTACATGTTTAGTACTGTATTTTTACACAAATAATGCCTGTGTGCGACAGGTTTTTGCCAACCTCACCCCCTCCCCAGGTATTTTCAATTTTTTTTTACATGCTTCTGTACAAAAACAAACTTCAGAGGGGAGGGGATAGAGGGGAGGGGAGGGCGCGGTTGGCAAACAAATGTAGAACATGAGCTTTATTTGTGTAAAAATACAGTATTTAGTACATTCACAGAGTTGTATATCACTACAATCCAGTTTTAGAACATTTTTATTACCCCCCAAAAATCCTTGTATCCATTAGCAGTCACTCCCCATTCTCCCTCCCACTCAACCCTAGGTAACCACTAATTCCCGTTCCCCCTCCCACCCAGCCCTAGGTAGCCACTGATCCATCAACTAATCTACTTCTGTCTCTATAAATGTGGTCTATATGTATCTTGGGTCTGGTTCTTTGATTTAGTGTAATGTTTACAAAGTTCATCCATGTTGAAGCATGTATCAGTTCTTCATTTCTTTTGATTGTTGAGTCATATTCCATTGTACGGATATACCGCATTTTGTTTATCCATTCCTTAGTTGATGGACATTTGGGTTGTCTCCATTTTTGACTACTATAAATAGGCTACTATGAACATTTGTGCCCAGATTTTTATGTGGGCGTAAGTTTTCATTTCTCTTGGGTAACAGTTTGAGAAACTGCCAGACTGTTTTCCAAAGTGGCTGCCTCATTTTACATTCCCACCAGCAATGTAAGAGGGTTTTGATTTCTCCATATCTTGCATGATTTTTTTTTTTTTTTTTTTAAGAGATGTTGACTGCTCTGGGCATAGTGGGAGAGACTAGGCCTGGAAGAAAATACAAGCATTCTGTTTTGGAAATAGCAAAATGCCTATTAGAAATTCAAGTGGAGCTTTCATTGAGGTAATTAGATATATGAGTGAGAGGCACTGGGAGGAGGTCAGGGTTGAAGATTGAAATTTGGGTTTCACCAGATGCCAAGTAAGGTTAGGGGAGTATAGCTTAAGAAAAGAAGGCATCCCATAAGGGCCCTGGGGACATTCCAACATTTGGAAGTTTTTCAAAGAAGACAGGGAAGCAGCAGCTGGTGTAGAGGTAGAAAACCAGAAGAAGCTGGTGTCCTGGAAGCTAAAGGAAGAAAGTATCTGAAAAAAGCAAGGCGTGGTCAGTGATTTTGACTGCCACTGAGACAGAGTAGTTTGAGGGCAGAGAAGGGATCAGTGAATTTGACAACATGGAAGTCACTGATTATCTTTACAACAGCAAATTAATTCGAGTAATGAGACTAAGGTGCGCCTGACCCAAGCCTTGGCATTTTTAATTGCCCTGTATGCATGCTGAAGATGAACAATGAATAAGGAAGACTGAAGAAGGATTGATGCATTCGAATTATGATGTTGGTGAAGAGTAATGAATATACTGTGGACTTCCAGAAGAACAAACAAATCTGTCTTAGAAGTACAGCTGAATTCTCCTTAGAAACGAGGCTGGAGAGACTCATCTCCTGTACTTTGGACATGTTATCAAGAGGAACCAGCCCCAGGAAAAGGACATCATGCTTGGTAAAGTAGAGGGTCAGAGAAAAAGAGGAAGACCCTCAATGAGGTGGATTGACACAGTGGCTGCAACAATGGGCCCAAACATAGCAACGATTGTGAGGATGGCACAGGACCAGGCAGGGTTTCGTTCTGTTGTACATGGGGTCACTATGAGTCGGAATCGACTCTATGGCACCTAACAACAACAATGGGACAAAAGCCCGATTAGCAAGATAGAAGAAGTGTCGGCTTCTCAAGCTTATAGAATATAAGAAGCAAATAACAGAGACGAATAGATGAAACTTGCAGTTATTTCATGATTTGGGAAATAAGAATGATTCTGCTAGATTCAGGGTTTCTGAAAAATGCTGATAATAACTTGGAATGACTAGGCTGATGTTCAGCATTTCCTTGAAAACCGTGTCTTTATTGCATATGACCCAAACAAAGGCAGCACTGGCAGATGTCCCCAAATGTGCTATGGGTCACAGCAATTCTGTTGACTTTTCAGGTCATCAGCATTTCTGTTGCTGCCAATGTGCACTATCGTATCTAAGTCATCTTCCCAGGTCTATTGGCTGAGCTTTGAGAAAATCAAAACAGCTGGAAAAGGAAAGTCTAGATAAGCAAGAAAAAATGAGTAACGGTTCCTGCAAATGAACAAAGCATCTCATGGTTTACTGCCACAAAATTTCAGAATGTCGACAGAAAAGCTAAGAAAGCTATAGTCCTGAAAGATGAAAGACACTTACTGTGGGAACAAGAGTTACTGTGTCATGCCTTGGTGAAAGTAATGACTTGTTTTAAGGCTGAACTGTTTGTATGCAGAATTATTTTGGTAACGTAAGTATAGTGAAGGAGCCCTGGTAGCACAACTGTTAAGCTCTAGGCTGCTAACTGAAAGGTTGGCAGTTCAAACTCACCTAGCAGCTCTGCAGGAGAAAGACCTGGCCATCTACTCCCATAAAGATTACAGCGTAGAAAACCCTACGGGGCAGTTCTACTCTGTCACATGGGGTTGCTATGAGTTGAAAATTGACTTGACAGCTCCTAACATCAAGTATAGTGATGATGATGATGAGGTAACTAACTGTGCTCAGTCATTATCATCTAAAACAATATTCTATTCAATCTGCAAACAGCCTTATGAGGTAGGGTTTTTTTGTTTTTTGTTTTCTCTTCTGTTTTACAGATAAGGAGACTATGGTTCAGATAAGGCTCAGGGCAATTAAGTAACGTACATAAGGTCACATCTAGTAATTCAGAGAAGTAGTACCCAAGTTGAGATGTGTATGGTTATTAATTCATGTTGTTAATCATCAGGATAACCAGAGCATTGCCCACCCGCTACGGCTGGGGTCCCCAGTTAACTCTCCCACCTGGGGCCAGTGGGTAGGGGGTCCAGTTTTGGGGGCTCAAGTATGTTGCATCAAAGCTAAAGCTGACGGAGAGCAGTGAAGGAGCAGAGCGTTTCTGTACCCATTTTGAGTGTACATTTTAATGAGTTGCTGTTGTTGTGAGGTGCCGTGGGATCAGTCCTGACACACAGCGACCCTATGCACAACAGAACGAAACACTGCCCGGTCCTGCACCATCGTCACAATCACTGCTGTGTTTGAGTCTGTTGTTGCAGCCACTGTGTCAGTCCATTTCCTTGAGGGTCTTCCTCTTTTTCACTCACCCTCTACCAAGCTTAATGTCCTTCTCCAGGGACTAGTCCCTCCTGATAACATGTCCAGTGTAAATGAGACAAAGTCTCACCAAACTTGCTTCAAAGGAGCATTCTGGGAGATACCTAGGAGTTGTATTACCGGGTCATATGGTAAGAGTATGTTTAAACTATTTTCCAAAGTGGTTGTATTATCTTACATGGCCATGAGCAATCTATGAGAGTTCCAGTTGCTTCACATCCTCACCAAAGTCTGCTATTGTCAGTCTTTTTTTTTTTTTAAGTAATATTTTATTGTGTTTTCAGTAAAAGTTTACACAGCACAGTAGGTTCCCCTTTAACAGTTACTACACAAATTGTTCAGTGACATCAGTTACATTTTTCACAATGTGTCAACATTCTCATTAATTCCATTCTGGATGTTTTGTTTCCAGTAATCTGGTTTCCCTGTTCCTTTACCCTTTCATTTTTGCTTTAGAGTAATTGTTGACCATTTGGTCTCCGATACAAGATTTTTTTAAAGAAGCACTGTACTCACTGGTAATATTCTTTATTTTATGAGCCAATCTGTTATTTAGCTAAAAGGTGACCTCAGGGGTAGTTTTGGTTCAAGGTTTATGGAGTATCTCAGGTTGATAGTCTTGGGGAGTACTCTAGTCTCATCCAGTCCACTAAGTCTGGACTTTTTAAGAATTTGAGTTCTGTTCCACATTTTTCTCTCCTTCCATCAGGATCCATCTATTGTGGCCCTGACCAGAACAGTCGTTAGTGGTAGCTAGGAACCATCTAGTTCTTCGGTCTCAGGGTAGATGTTGTTTGTGTAGACTATTAATCCTGTAGACTGCTTTCTTCTCTTGTCAGTCTTTTTAATTTCAGCCGTTCTAGTGGACATGCAGTGATATTTCATTGTACCATATTTTTACATAAATAACGTGTACCTTCTATGTTTGCCAACCACGCTGTCCCCCTATGAGGTGTTTTTGTAAGCACGCTATGCTAATTTATTTTTTACAGCAACATGTAAAAACAATTGGAATAGCGGCTCTTATGAAAATAATTAGGGGTGAGTAGGGCACAGTTGGCAAACAAATGTAGAAGGTGCGAGTTATTTGCATAAAAATATGGTAGTTTTAGTTTGCATTTCTGTAATAACTAATGATATTGAATATCTTTTTATGTGTTTATTTACATTAATATATTTTCTTTAGTGAAGTATCTGTTCAAATCGTTTTACTGTTTTTAAATCCAGTTGTTTTTCTCAGTATTGAATTGGAAGAGGTCTTTATATATTCTGAATAGAAGTCCTTTTCTAGTTACATCTTTTGAAAATATTTTCTTCCAGTGTATATCTTGGCTTTTCATTTTCTTACCAGTGTCTTTCAATGAGTAGACCTTTAAATTTAGATAAAATCCCATTTATGAGATTTTTCTTTCATCATTTATGCTTTTTGTGCCTTAGTTAAGAAATATTTGCCTAACCCGAGGTATCAAAGATTTTTCTCTAAGTTTTCTAGACGTTTTATAGTATTACTTCTTATGTTTAGGCTTATAACCCATTTTGAGTTAAGTTTTATATGTTGTGTGAGGTATGAATTGAGGTTCTTGTTTTTCAAATGAATGTCTGATTTTTCCAGCCCCATTTCTTGAAAATACTGTCATTTTTCCATTAAAAATAAACTGACCATATAAATATAAGTCTATTTCTGAACTCTATATTCTGTTCCATTGATCTAAATGTCTATCCTTATGCCAGTATAACACTCTCTTGAATACTATAGGTTTGTAGTAAATCTTCAAATCAAGTAACTTTGTTCTTATTTTTCAAAATTGTTTCGGCTATTTTAGATGATTTGAATTTTCGTACACATTTTACAGTCAGCTCAACAATTTCTAAAAATAATCTTGCTGTGATTTTTTTTGGGCTTGCATTGAATTTATAGATCAATTTATGAAGTGAAATTTTAACAACAGTAAGCTTTCCAATCCATGAATGTGGTATATCTTTCAGTTTATCTTGGCTTCTTGAACTTCTCTTAGCAAAATTTTGTAGTTTAACGTAGAGATTTTATATGTTCCTAGGTATTTTCTGTCTTTTTAAAATGCTATGGTCAGTGTTTCTTTAAATTTCAATTTTTAGCTGAATCCTATGCATTTTAGGTATTTTGTTATCACTCAGTTAAAAAGATTTTCTAATTTTTCTTGTGACTTCTTTGACCTATAGGTTATTTAGTATTGTGTTGCTTAATTGTCCCATATTTGGAAATTTTTGAGATACCCTTCTTTTGATTTTTTTGTTAAATTCCATTGTGGTGAGATACCCTTCTTTTGATTTTTTTGTTAAATTCCATTGTGGTTAGGAAACATGCTTTGTTTGATTTGAAGTTTTTTAAACTTATTGAGGGTTATTTTATGGCCCAAAATATAGTCTGTGCTCAGATTTCATATACTGTTTTATAAATGTCAATTAGACCTAGTTGTTTGATAGTGTTGTTAAAATTCTCCATATCTTTACTAATTTTTTTGTACTTGTTCTGCCGATTACTTTGAGAAAAAATGGTGAGATCTGTAAATATAATTGTGTACTTTTCCATTTCTCTTTTCAGTTATATCATTTTGCTTCATCTTTTAAAGCTCTATTATCAGGCACATATACGTTTAGGATTATGATATATTCTTATTGAATTCATCACTTTTTCATGATGAAATAAGTATATTTATCTTTGGAAATATTCCTTGTTCTGAAGTCTACTTTGTTTAATATTAATATAACCTCTCCAGCTTTCTTTCGATTAGTATTTACATGGTATATCTTTCACTTTTTAACCTATTTGTGCTTTTGTATTTGAAGTGGGCTTTAAAAATCCAATGTACCAATATTTTCCATTTAATTAGAGCATTTAGACCAATATAATTGGATTAAATATAACATTTTGTTATTTGTTTTCTATTTTACCTATGTCTTCTTAATTTCTTTTTTCTTCTTTTACTGCCTTCATTTGGATTATTTTACTATTTTTTAGATTTCATTTTGTCTCCATTGTGGGCTTATTCTATACTTCTTTATTTTTCTTTAGTTACTGCTCTAGGGTAGTAGTTGGCATGCTATATCTAGTGGGCTAAATCTGGCCTGCTGCCTATTTCTATAAACAAAGTTTTATTGGAACGTAGCTATGCTTCTTCATTTATGTATTTTCTATGACTGCCTTTACACTACCATGGCAGAGTTGAGTAATTGAAAAATAGAGGGTATGGTTCACAAAGCCTAAACTGTTTACTGTCTCTTTATGGAAAAAGTTTGCTAGCCCCTGCTCTTAATAATAAATAATATTATACCCTTTTATGTATAGTGTAAGAACCTTAGTATAGTGTGCTTCCATTTCCTCCCTCTTGTCCTTTGTGGTGTTGCTTTTATACATTCTTCAGTGTTAATAGCCTTACAATATGTTGTTATTGATTTTGCTTTAAACATTCAACTAACTTATAAAAAGATTACAAAATATGAAAACAATACTGTTAATTTTTACCTAGTTTATTTACTATGTCCAGTAGTGTTCATTGATTTGTGTGAGTCATATTTCTGTGTGGTTTCGTTTTTCATCTGCCTGAAGAGATTTCTTCCTAAGCATTGTTTGTTTTACAGGTGTTTTAGTGATTAATTCTGTAATTTATTTGTAAGTTTATAAAAGTTTTTATTTTAAAACATATTATTACCGAGTATAGATATCTAGGTTGACAGTTTTTTCTTTCAACACTTTGACCATGTCATTTACATTGTCTTTTGGTATGCATAGTTTCTGATTAGAAGTCTGGTGTCTTTCTTTTTCCTTTTCCACTGTGGTGAAATGTTGTCTTTAGCATTGGTTCTTTAGAAAAGCAGGTTGAGAGATTTTCCTCCTAAGCCCTGAGGAGTTACCTTTGTGCTAGTTTTCTACCCCAGAGGATTTATTATATTTCCTGTAAACAACTTGGCTGCAGCCTGCCCTGTGATTGGTATGCACCTTGCAGGGATTGGTCAATATACTCATGCAAATGAAGTGACTATGGACTATGCAAATGAGGTGGCTGTAGCCTACTATGCAAATGAAGTGTCTTTGGCCTACCAAGAGGAGATTGGTCCGTTTGTGGCCCCCAGTATTAGGGGCCATGCCTTGAAATTGATAATGAGTTGTGTATATATGCAGCCAACCCCACAGAGATTTTTGGAGATAGAAGGAAGCAGGAAGACAGGAAGCAGACAGAAACAGAAGGAAGAAAGCAGAAAGAAGAAACAGAGAGAGAAGAGGCAAGGAACCTCCTAAAAGAGCTGTAACACAGTCAAGAGCTGTAACACTGAAGACAGTGAGAGACCCAGAAGGGGCTCAGAAGCAGAGCTGGTGGTGACAGACAGCAGGGCCAAGAGGAGCCTGTCCTGAGGGAGCTGAGAGAAGCCTGTCCTGAGGGGATCAAGAGGAGCCTGTCCTGGGGCGGGGGCAAGAGGAGGCTGTTCTGAGGGGCCTGAGAGGAGGCCTGTGTGGCTGAGAGGAGCTGAGACAGCTGTCCTGTACTGAAGAAAGGAGTCTTTGCTTACATGCTTCCTGATCTAGCTCCTGAGTTGTAACCTACTGATCCTGATCCTGAGTTGTACCCTGTTCCTTAATAAACCACTTAACTGTAAGTATAGTCTGCGAGTTCTGTGTGGACATTGCAATGGATCATTGAATCTAGAAGAGAAGTAGAGAGTACCATGAGGGGGACAGCTGGTGTCAGAATTGGTAAAAAGGTTGGAGAGTGGAGGTATATCTGACCTCCCTTCATAGGGATCAGCCTTGGGCTGATCTTGATCACGTTATTGCCCCTGAAGTCAGACAAGTTCTGACAGTACGGATGCTACTACTACTCCCGCAATTTCACATCCATGTAATTTTTTTTTTTTTTAACTCTAGCTGTTTTTAAGATTTTCTCTTTATCAGCAGTTTGAGTGTCATCTGCCTTGGGTTGGTTTTATTTATGTTTATTCTGCTTGGGGTTCATTGAGCTTCTTTGATATATGGGTTTACAGTTATCAACAGATGTGGAGATTTTTGTCATTATTTCTTCAAATAGTTTTTCTGTCTTTATTCCAGCTATAAGAAGCCCTGGTGGCTCAGTGGTTAAAGTGCTCGACTGCTAACCTAAAGGTCATTGGTTTGCACCTACCAGCCCTTCGGTGGGAGAAAGATGTGGCAGTCTGCTTCCGTAAAGATTACAGCCTTGGAAACCCTGTAGGGCAGTTCTACTCTGTCCTATAGGGTCGCTATGAGTTAGAATCGACTTAATGGCAACAGGTTTGGTTTTGATTTGGTATTCTAGCTGTATGTCTGTTAGGCAGTGTAAGTCACTGAGGCTGTGTTTGTTTATTTTTAGTCTCTATACTTCATTTTGGATAATTTTTATTGTTATGTCTTCAAATTCACTGATCTTTTCTTCTGCAGTGTCTGTCTGCCCCTGAGTTCATCCAGTCTGTTTTTCATTTCAGATATATATATTTCATCTCTCTAAGTTCCATTTGGGTCTTTTAAAATATCTTAATTCTCTCCTCATTGTGTTCATGTTTTGATCTGCCTCTTTGATCGTATGGAACCTATTTATAGTAACTCTTTTGACATCCTTTTCTCACATCCCAGCAGCTCTGTAATTTTTTGTCTGTGTCTATAGTTACGGTCATATTATCCCATTTCTTCATATTTCTAGTAATTTCAATTTAATACTGGACATTGGGAATTTTGCCTCATTTGGAACTGCATTTCGTTCTATTTCTTTAACGAGTAATTGAACTTTTTCTGTAGAAATTTGGTTACCTGTTGGTTAGTCTGATCCTTTTGAGACATGTTTTTAAGTTCTTTTAGGGTGAGTACACCAGAAAACCCCAAACCCACTGGCATCGAGTCAGTTCCAACTCATGGAGACCCATGTGTTACAGAGTAGAACTGCTCCATAAGAGTTTTCTAGGCTGTAATCTTTTAGGAAGCAGATTGCCAGGACTTTCTTCCATGACACCACTGGTGGGTTCGAACCACCAACATTTAGGTTAGTAGTCGAATGCAAACCGTTTGCACCACCCAGGGACCTAGAGGGTGGATTTAGGGTAGCTTTATACTAGAGATAATTTCTGAAATCTCTGTTGAGTATCCCTGTATCCAACAGGGTTTCTCCACTGTGGAGGGAAGTGGAACAATTCCAAGCCTATGTGAATTCTGGGAGTTGTTTTTCTTATAGCTTCCCAGTAATTGTTCTTTCCTGAAAAATTGTTCTCACTCAGTATTGTGGGATTTTTACTTTATGTATGCGTAGATTGGTATTCCTCCCAAGACTCAAGAGGACTCCACTGCAGATTTTGGAATAATTTCTCTGCATAGCTTCTTCCTCTCCATAACTCTGCCCCATAAATTCTAGCTGCTTTGGTTTCCCGGAACTTCAGTCTCTGTATCCTTAACTTGTGATGCCAAACCCTGTTTGAGCTCTGCCTACCTGTGCTGTGGCCTACAACCTTCTACTAGGCAATGAAATGGGCCATGACAGGGCTCACCTCATTTGTTTTCCTTCTCCGAGTGATCATCGTCCTGAGCTGGCTGCTGTTTTTTTTTTTTGATTTGTGCTTTAGGTGAAAGTTTACAGCTCAAGTTAATTTCTTATACAAAAATTTATACACACATTGTTATGCGACACTAGTTGCAATCCCTACAGTGTGACAGCACACTCCCCTTTTCCATTCGTGGGTTTCTTGTGTCCATTCCGTCAGTTCCTGTCCCTTCCTGCCTCCTCATCCTGCCTCTGGACAGGAGCTGCCTGTTTGGTCTTGTGTATCTGACTGAACTAAGCAGCACACTCTTCATGACTATTATTTTTTGTTTTATAGTGCTGTCTAATCTTTGAAGAGTGGGCTTTGGGAATAGTTTTAGTTCTGGATTATCAGAGCATCCATGGGCTGTAGTTTTGGGGGTTCCTCCAGTCTCTGTTAGACCATTAAGTCTGGTCTTTTTATGTGAATTTGAGTTCTGCTCTGCACTTTTCTCCCACTACGTCCAGGACTCTCTCTGGCTGCTATTTTCTGAGAACATCACTGGCTGATGTATAGTTTCTTTTTTTTTTTTTCTAAGATTTATTTATTTTATAGATTATATAGAGCATCTTTCTTTTTATTTTATTGTTGTACTTTAAGTGAAAGTTTACAGTTCAGGTTAGTCTCTCATACAAAAATGTATACATACATTGTTATGTGACTCTAATTGCCCTCCCTATACTGTGACAGCACACTCCTCCTTTCCACCCCTGATTTCCCATGTCCATTCAACTAGCTCCTGACGCTCTCTGCCTTCTCATCTCACCTCCAGACAGAAGCTGCCCATTTAGTCTCATGTATCTACTTGAGCTAAGAAGCACACTCTTCACCAGTATCATTTTAGGTCCTGCAGTCCAGTCCAATCTTTTTCGAAGAATTGGCCTCGGGAATGGTTTTAGTTCTGGATTGACAGAGAGTCCGGGGGCCATGCTTTCTGGGGTTCCTCCAGTCTCAATCAGACCATTAAGTCTGGTCTTTTTACTGGAATTTGAGTTCTACATCTCACTTTTCTCCTGTTCTAGCAGGGACTCTCTGTTGTGTTCCCTGTCAGGGCAGTCATTGGCGGTAGCCAGGCGCCATCTAGTTCTTCTGGTCTCAGGCTGAAGCAATCTCTGGTTTATGTGGCCCTTTCTATCTCTTGGCTAATACTTTCCTTGTGACTTTGGTGTTCTTTGTTGTACAGTTTCTGAAAACGTTACTTTCATATATTTTATTTGGTTTTTCTAAGTGTTCATGGCAATTTCTATAGCGGTTCATTCTTCATGGGTGGAATTTCCCGTACATATTCGTCAAGGATTGTTAACATCATATGATGTTTGCTGTAGCTAATAAAAACTTCCCATCTCTTTTGTGTTTACTTTTTTTAGTTCCAAGCCCTTTATTTAGTGATAGCTTGGTTTTGCTTTTGTTGTTTTATGACTACTTTTTAAATGTGCCTGTATATAGTAGTATTTGCGTGTATCACACACTCAGCAGCCCCTACTTTGGCTGTTCACATACCTTTATTTTATATGGTCACTCAAGGCTCTGAGCACCAACCCACTGGCAAATGAAAGCTGGAGATAGGAACAGCCTTTATGCTGTACAGAGTAATCCAGCATTTATACATTTCCAACCTTAGGTGATTTTCCTTATTCTGAGTTCCAAGACCTGGTTTGATATGTGAATTGCATACATTGCACTTATTTAGTTCTCAAATAGGGAATCTCTTTGGTCTCTAACAGACCAGGAAGGTGTGACTTGAATTCTGGGAAGACTTCCTGGTGTTTCTACTCCTCTGTTTGCTCTGCAGACAACAGTCGGCGCATAAAGTGGTCTGGAAGAACTAGTTAGTTGTTGTTGTTGTTGAGTGCCATTGAGTAGATTTTTCAACTTATAGCAACCCAGTGTGACACAGTAGAACTGCCCCATAGGGTTTTTTTGGCTGTACTCTTTATTGGAGCAGATGGCCGGGTCTTTCTTCTGCAGAGCCACTGGGTGGGTTTGAACCACCGACCTTTTGGTTGTCAGCTGAGTGCTTAACCGTTGTGCCACCAGGGCTCCTTGGAAGAATTAGACACGCAGTAAATACATGCCCTACCCCATAATAGAGTCCCTTCAAGTTTCTGTGTTGTATCTATGCTATTTCCTGAGACCTTGAAGTCTTACAGGTCTTGATGTGACTGCACCTGCTGAAGGATACATGAACCTAAGTACCTCCCAATTCTCCCATCATTCCTGTGTTTTGAATCCAGTGCCATCTGACTCCACGGTCATGCTCAGGCCTGTGTATGAAACTCCAGTTGTTAAGAGTGCACCTCTTAAGGCAATACAAAACCTGATTAGTGAAACCTAAGATCTTGTAGAAAAGCAATTTGATATCAGATCCCTCACTTCTGTGGATAAATTGTACTTTTCTGAACTGCCTTTTTAAAAAACATTTTATTTATTTTCAGTGGCAATACATACAACCGAACATGCATCCATTCACAGTTTCCGCCTGAACAGTTCAACAGCATCGAACAAGTCAATAACGTTGCTCAGTACTTCACATTGTGTCACCGTTCTCATTCTCAGCATTCATTCAGTCTCTCTGCCCCTTGAAGTCCTCATCTGTGCTTTAGATTAACTGTTGTCAGTCTGCACCCATATAGACTATCGTTTAGATTAACCACGGCTTCATGGGATAGTTTTGGTGCAAGATGTAAAGATTATTTACAGGCATTAGATTTGGAGGTTCCACCAGTCTTGATGGATCCATTAAGTCTGCTTTCCATATGAGTTTGAAGTTCTGTTCCATGGTTTTCCTCCTTTTGATCAGAATTCATTTTTGGGTCCTTGATCAGAATGTTTAGTAATGGTAACCAGGCACCATCCGTTTCTTCTGGTCTCGTGGTATGAAGGTAATAGTTTCTGCACTGCCTTTTCAGTAGATCTGTATATGTAATGTGTTCTCTCCTCAGCAACACACCTCTCCCAGCTGAAAACATTACATACAAAACGCTCAGCTGTATGGTGCACAGCATGCCAGGAGGTAACTTGTGCACGTGGAAGTGCACCGGAACTAAATATGCGAGTGTTGCTTAAAGCAGGATTGTGTGTGGGTGTGGATGTGTGTGTGCCAATGCAATGTGAAGGAACTATAATACTTTTTGATAAGGAGCAGTTGAAGTGTCAGAATGGAAATTTTTTAAAGACTAAACGAGAATACTCCATTCTATAAATAACCCACGAAATTCAATCAAATAAGAAAAGTTGGGGCAACTTGTTTGCAACTTACATACAGTTTTGTCATGAATTCTGCTTATTAAAATACATTTTGTTTTGGAGTTGGACATACTGGATAGACTTTCTTCTTTAGTAATTTTTTAAAAAGGCAGAGTGAATGGTAGCAAGATTTTAAATGCAGACAATTAAGTTAACAGAATATATCTTGAAGAGTAAGTAAAGTTGATTGGAACAATTTAAAACACAAGTGCAGTTAAAATATTTGCTGAAGAGTCTGGATGGTTATTATGATGGCAGAAATTTAGCAAAATATAAGCATCTGCTCAATATTTCTACATGAGAATTATAATGTGATGGCGTTATTTTTCCCCTAGGACTTTTGCCTTTTCTGTGCCCAACTATATAATAATTCTGAATCTTCTGATTTACAACATAAGGATAGTTTCAACTTTTAGTAAAGTTAGTCATTTAGGGAATTTCATATGAAAAATGATGGCTTTTGGATGCCCCAGACAGCAGCAGGATCATCTCCTCCGTTCACATCCCAGCAGTGCTCAGGGACAGAAGAATGAAGCCTGACCAACCATGGATTCACATGGTAACCATGCTGCTAGCACCAGCTCTGTTCAGAGCACTGTGATATGTCTTGGAAAGGTGTTACTGCAGGGAGAAAAGTGCCAGGGGGCGACTTACCCTGTGTTGACCAACGTTGTTAGGATTGCGTGCCATTGAGTTGATTCCAACTCATGGTTATCCCATGTGACAGAGTAGAACTACCCCATAGGGTTTCCAAGGCTGTAATATTTATGGGAGCAGATCGCCAAATCTTTCTCCCACAGAGCCACTGGGTGAGTTTGAATTGCCAGCCTTTCAGCTGGCAGGCGAGCGCTTAACCGTTTGCGATAGAGAACTCTTTACTATTAAATCCCACTTTTATAAAATGTCAAACGTTATGTCTCATTTTCTTCAACATCTGTGTAGTTTCCTGAGAATTGTTGTTGCTGTTGGGTGCCATTGAGTCAGTTCCGACTCACAGTGACCCCATGTGACAGAAAACTGCCCCATAGGGTTTCCTAGGCTATAATCTTTTTGGGAGCAGATCACCAAGTCTTTCTCCTACGGAGTGGCTGGTGGGTTTGAACCACCGACCTTTCAGTTAGCAGCCGAGCACTTAGCCATTGCACCAGCAGGGCTTCTTGTATTAGCCAGTAGGAGAAGGCTTTACAGAGGGATGGCATGGGAGCTGGGCCTAGGAAGTGAAACAGAGTAGCCTGTTCAGGAAGGATGTGGCAGAGGTATGGATGCTGTGGCTTCTTCAGCAAACAGGGTTTAGCTCTGTGGCTGAATGTAGAACCATGGCTTGGGTGTCACTGGAAACAAAGCCTGATGGGTATATTGGGGCAGATTGGGAAGAGCTTTCAGTGCCAAGCTAAGTTTGGACATTTTCGGGGGAGGAGGGGGACAGGTAAGGAATTGGAAGTCTTTAAGATTTTAAATTGAAAATTGACGTAATTTTAAACTTTGAAGAGATAGTCATAAGCAGTGCCATGGATTAAATTGTGTCCCCTAAAAAATGTGTGTAGCACCTTGGCTAGGTCACGATTCCCAGTATCGTATGATTGTGTTATCTGATGTGATTTCCTTATGTGTTGTAAACTCTATCACTATGATGATATTATATGTGATCTCCTCATGTGTTGTAAATTCTATCACTGTGATGAGGTTATATTGATGAGGTTGACAAGATTAGTGTCTTAATGCAATCTCTTTTGAGATATAAAAGACAGAAGTGAGCAGAGATACATGGGAACCTCATACCACCAATAAAGCAGTGCTGGGAGCAGAGCGCGTCCTCTGGACCTGAGGTTCCTGCACGGAGAAGCTCCCAGACCAAAGGAAGACTGATGACATGAACCTTCCTGCAGAGCCAACAGAGAAAGCGTTCCCCTGGAGCTGACACCCTGAATTTGGACTTGTAGCCTACTGGACTGTGAAGAAATAAACTTCTCTTTGTTAAAGCCATCCACTTGTGGTTTTTCTGTTGGAGCAGCACTAGATGACTGAGACAAGCAGCAAGGTGTACAATTAATGTTTGAGAGACCAGTGATTCCAGTAGACAACTACTATACACCCACTCCTCACTTACCAACATGGTTAGGTTCCAAAGACCCAGTCCTTATGTGAAAATCAACGTTATGCGAAAATTGGAGTAGCCTAGGCATAACCAAGACTGTGTTTGAGAGTTTACTTTAGCCTACCATATTCAATGCACAAGAAATGGTCTGAAACGAATGAAACTGTCTTAATCTTACAGTTCCCGACTGACTCTGGACATAAGCTTCATACTGTACATTTCAAGGTTCACTGGAAACTCAATATATTAAAATGTTGATTTATTGCGTACAAAAATATAAATAAAATAAGTAGAAAATCTTATTTGACAATAATATAGTAAAAAAACAAACAAACAAAAAAAACCACTGCCATCAAGTCGATTCTGACTCATAGTGACTGTGGTGGCGCAGCGGTTAAGAACTACAACTGCTAAACAAAAGGTTGGCAGTTCAGATCTACCAGGTGCTCCCTGGAAACCCTGTGGGGCAGTTCTACTCTGTTCTGTAGGGTTGCTATGAGTCAGAATCGACTCTACGGCAACGGGGTTAATACACTAAAGGACAACAAAATTAATCAGATCACAAAATGGAGGATGACTGCCAGATTACATCCTTACATAACTGTCAAACTGCTGAGAGTCATGGCCCACCCAAGTTGACACACATAACCTTAACCATCAAAGCCAGCATTACTCTTGCCTCACACCTCGACATTCGTTACTGCCAGATGTACGTAGTTAATGCTCAAAATAGTTTGATAGTGGATTTTTTACTATTGTCGTGAATGCATAATGTTGGATAATGAGACAGTCAATAAGTAAGGAGTGGGTATGCTAGGTGCTGTTATTGGTTGCTGTTGAATCAGCTCTGACTCATGGTAACCCCATGCACAACAGAACAAAACGTCATTTTCACAGTCAGTAGTATGCCTGAGTCCGCTATTGATTCTGCTGTGTATTTTGAGTGGCTTCCAAACGAAAGACTCATCTTCCAGCACTATATCAGATAATATTCTGTTGTGATCCGTAGGGTATTCACTGGCTGATTTTAAGAAGTAGATCACCAGGCCTTTCTTCCTAGTCTGAGTCTCAAAGCTGTCCTGAAACTTGTCCACAGTGTATAACCTTGCTCGTATTTGAAATACCAGTGGCATAACTTTCAGCATGATTTGTATTTGCTATGTCTTCTAGAAAGCACTTCCTCCAACTCTTTTCATGGCTAAGTTGAGCTGAATTTTAAAGGACAGGTAGAAGTGTGCCGATGTGAGAGGGTAAAGAAAGAATATATACGTACTACAGGGAGAGGTTATCAATGTGGTGATTAGAGTCTCCAACAAAGGTCCCTATAGTGTCTATTTTAGGGACCAGTAACACTCATTAGGGTACACTGGGGTATGTTTTATAGGATTTGGGGTGGTGATGGACAATTGGCTTGTTTGACACAGGCAAAGTTTGAGGTAGACATTTCCAAAAGATAGAAATTGAGCCTGGAGAGAAGTCTGAACCAAAGATACACACTTGGGGGTCATTATCCTATGGATGGAGCCTTGGTGGCACTCAGCAAAAGGTTGGTAGTTCAATCCCACCAGCCGCTGAGTGAGAGAAAAGACCTGGTGACTGGCTCCCGTAAAGATTACAGCCTAGGAAACCCCTTTGGGGTGGTTCTGTGCCATCCTGTAGGGTCACTATGAGTCAGAATCAACTGAAGGACACACAACAACAACAATGGATAGGAGTTGAAGCCATGAGAATGCATGAGCAGATTCAGGGAGACTGAGGAAAGGGTAGAGTAAGTAGAGGGTCAGGAAGAAGACTTTGGAAAACCACCGCATTTAAGGGACAACTGAAGAGAAAGAAGCCAGTGAGAGAAAGAACATTGTAACGGTGGGGGCACCAGAGAAGTGGTGTGTTTTCAGAGTCCCAGGAAGAGGGAGTTTCCATGGTGGAAAATGGTCAGCACTGTCTCATAGAAGAGAGGACAAGTAAGAATGCAAAGAGCTTGTTGGGACTGGAAATGAGGAAGCAGTTGGAGACCTAGTTTTGAATGAGCAATTTTAGTCAAATGTGGGGGTGGAAGTCACGTATGAATAGGTTGAAAAGTGAATGAGAAGTGAGGAAATGGAAGCCATGAGATAGACTGCTGTTTCTAAAAATGTGCTGGAGCGACGAGCGCTAGTTTGAGGGGGAAGCAGGCTGAGTTTGTTTTGTTTTTGTAGAGCGTGGTAGGAGAGATTGGAACTCGTTTGAAAGATGAGAGAGCGGTCCACGGAGAGAAATTGATGAAGGCTGTTGTGTGATAACTGATTACAACAAGGTCCCCAGGAAGGTTGTAAATAATGGAATAAAATCACATGTAGAGGGGTAAGCCTTGTAGTAGAAGGAAACATTTCTTTTTCTAAGACAAAGGAGGAGGAATAGATGAAAAGCAGAGTGTGTGGAATATTGGTACCTACGTGAAGTATTGGTACCTGTGTTCAGAATAAGAACAATATATTGACGTTGCCTGTTATGGATTGAATTGTGCCCCCAATGAATGTAATGTTGGAAGTCCTAACTCCTGTGCCTGTGAATGTGACCTTGTTTTGAAACAGGATCTTCGAAGATGTTATCAGTTAATATGAAGTCATTCTGAAGTAAGGTGGATTCTAATTCAATCTGAGTGACATCCTTATAAAACAGAAGAGACACACAGAGAGAAGAACCTGTGTGATGATAGGATTACGCTGCGGCTGCAAGTCAAGGAGTGCCTGGGGCTACCAGAAACTGGGGAAACAGGAATGAGTTTTTCATTAGAAACTCAGAGAGAATGTGGCCCTACTGGCACTCTGAATTCGGACTTCTAGCCTCCAGAACTGTGAGACAATCAATTTCTTAAGCCATTCAGTGGTACTTTGTTACGGCTGCACTAGGAAACTAATCCTTCACCGAAGTGTCACTTCATTATTTTTGCTGCTCTTATACTTGATTTCAAGGAGCCCCGGTGTTGCAATGGTTATGTACTTGGCTGTTAACCGAAAGGTTGCTGGTTCAAACTCACCCAGTGGCTCTGTGGGAGAAAGACCTGGTGATCTGCTCCTGTAAAGAATTACAGCCTAGAAAACCCTATGAGACAGTTGTACTCTGCCATGTGGGGTTGCTATGAGTTGAAATCAACTTGATGGCACCCAACAAGTGCCAACATACTTGATTTCACAGGAATAGTAGAACTACAGCACCTACTAAAGAAGATTTAAATCCCTTGGGAAAGTATCCCCAAAGGACAAACTGGTGAATTATTCAGATGGTAAAAGAGAATATTGCCTCATAACAGTTCCTTTGGGGCCTAATGGCACTGGATAACTTTGGGATTTATCTTGAAGGCTACAAAGGAACCATTCAATTTGTTCCTGTGTTTGTCTTAGTATATATCTCAACGTTACCCTTTCTTCCATACTGTTGAAATGAACAGGGACAATAACTATATTTTCATTGTGCATTCAGCAAACACACCTGTCTTATCTTTGGCTTACTTTACAGGCAACTGAGTATGCCTAATAATGTCCTGGAGGAACTTATTGAAAATGCAAGTTTCCTTGGCCCACACCCAGACAGTTGGCTTCCATGGCTCTGGAGTGGGGCCCAGGCAGAACAAATATCCCTCTACTTATTTGGAGAAACATTCTTCGTATATTTAATAAGTACTTGTTGAGTACCTACTATGTGTCAAGCTGTCTTAAGCACTGAGAATACAGTGGTAAATAAGACAGACAAGGTTCCCACAGGCAATTGCAATACCATGATTAAATGCTGTGATGGCAAAATCTTCTGAGCTCAGGAGAACATAGGAAGGGACTCTGACCCAGATTGGGGTCCAGGAAAGTTTCTCAGATGCAGTGTGGTATGGAATCCAAAGGATTTGGATTCCAGGGATGAGGAGTGAGGATATGGTGGGAGTGGAAGAAAGGGTATTCCAGGCAGAGGGAGTGGTACATGTGTAAACTGGTAAATCAAACCAAACCCGTTGCTGTCTAGTGGATTCCAACTCATAGCGACCCTCTAGGGCAGAGCAGAACTGCCCCATAGGGTTTCCAAGACTAATCCTTACAGAAATAGACCGCCACATCCTTTTCCTGCAGAGTGGCTGGTGGCTTTGAACTACCGACCTTTCGGTTAGCAGCTGAGCACTTAACCACTGGACCACCAGGCCTTCTTGAAGACTGGTATGGCTGAAATTGGGAGTGTCAGGGGAAGGATTAAAAAAAAAAAAAAGATGAGAAGAAAGCAAAGACCAGATTGTGAGAACACTGCAAGTTATGTTAAGAAGTTTGGATTTTTTTT
>NW_004444054.1:1502476-1545877 GCF_000243295.1 Trichechus manatus latirostris
CTGGGGTCTTAAAAGCCTGTGAGCAGCCATCTAAGATACTCCACTGGTCTCACCCCTTCGGGAGCAAGGGAGAATGAAGAAAACAAGATACAAGGAAGAGATTAGTCCAAAGGATTAATGGACCACAACTACCAAGGCCTCCACCAGACTGAGACCAGTACAACTAGATGGTGCCCAGCTACCACCACTGATTGCTCTGACTGGGATCACAACAGAGGGTCCTGGACAGAGCTGGAGAAAAATGTAAAACAAAATTCTAACTCACAAAAAAGACCAGACTTACTGGCCTGATAGAGACTGGAGAAAGCCCGAGAGTGTGGCCCCCGAGTAACCTTTTAGCTCAGCAATGAAGTCACTCCCGAGGTTCACCCTTCATCCAAAGATTAGACAGGCCCATAAAACAAAACAGGACTAATGGGGCACAACAGTCCAGGGACAAGGACTAAAAGGCAGGAGGGGACAGGAAAGCTGGTAATCGGGAACCCAAGTTTGAGAAGAGACAGTGCTGACATGTTGTGGGGTTAACCATTGTCATAAAACAATATGTGTACTGTTTAATGAGAAAATATTTGTTCTGTAAACCTTGATCTAAAGTACAATAAAAAACAAAAATTCTGAAAGAAAGGAAAAAAAAAAACCAAAAAAACCCCATGACTTCAGAGCACAGGTTCACAAGTTGGACAGTACTGAGTAGTATGGGTAGATAGAGTGAGGGGATGGAATTATGCAATAGCATTTGCTGTACATCAACTGCATACTGGGCTTTCTATTTGAGGGATGCCTTTTCCTGTTTTTTCTGGTGCCTCCCTCTGGATCTCTCCATCTTCCAGCGTCTGATCACTTTCTCACCCAGAAAATGCTCTCCAGGAACTTTCCCTCACTGGGAAAGTTGAAGGGATGGGTCTGTGTGTTCCACTTTTTTGGTTTACTGACTTCTTTTTGCTTTAGTACATTGGTCATTTCATGGGGGAGCATCCTGGGGATGAAAACTTGCCAAGGTTTTGCATTTTTGCAACTGCCTTTAGTCTGCGTTCGCTAGGTTAAAAATAAATAATAAATAAATAATTTTCTTTCAAAGCCTAAAGACTTCCAGTGTTGCTCGAGAAAAACCAGATGGCCAGCCTGATGCACATTCTTTTATAGGTGGCCTAATTTTTTAAAGCTCTGAAAGCTTTAAAATCTCTTATTCTAGGTATTTTGAAAATTTACAAGGTTTTGTGTGTGTGTGTGTGTGTGTGTGTGTGTGTGAGAGAGAGAGAGAGAGAGAGAGAGAGAGACTGATCGATCATGTTTAGTGCCTGTCTACCTCTCTTTTCTCTGTCTTTCTTCTAGAATTTTTATTATTTGGTTTTGGAACTGCCTAGAAGGATTGCCTATATCTACCTTTTTCTTGCATGTTTTCTCTTACCTCATGTTTTCTTTCTGTATTTTGGACAGTCTTACTTGACTTTATTTTCTAACCCTTTTGTTGAATTTTTGTTCAGTATTTTTACTTCCCAAGATTTTTTTTTTTGGTTTCTGATTGCTTCTTTTCATTATTTTATTGTTGTAATATCATCCCAAATTTCTCTGAGGATACTGATTAGATTTTTTAAGAAGATACCTTTTCATAACAAAGTTTATTAAGAAAATGTTCTACATCCCACTTTGGGGAGTGGTGTCTGGGGTATTAAAAGCTTGTGAGTGGTCATCTAAGAAGCATCAATTGGTCCCAACTCACTTGGAGCAAAGGAGAATAAGAAAACCAAAGACACAGGGAAAATATTAGCCCAAGAGACTGAAGGTCCACATAAACCAGAAACTCCATCAGCTTGAGACAAGAAGAATTAGATGGTGCCCGGCTACCACCAACGACCAACCTGATAGGGAACACAACAGAGAGCCCCAGACGGAGCAGGAGAAGGGTGCAAAACAGAACTCGAATTCACATAGAAAGACCAGACTTAATGGTCTAACAGAGATGGGAGGAACCCCCAAAACTATGGCCCTCAGACTCTCTGTTAAGCCAGAACTGAAACCGTTTCCAAAGCCCACTCTTCAGACGAAGATTAGACGGGACTGAAAAACAATAAATAATACACGTGAGGAGCGTGCTTCTTAGTTCAATCAGATACACGAGACCAAATGGGTGGCTCCTGTCTGGAGGCAGGATGAGAAGGCAGGAAGGGACAGGAATTGGTTGAATGGACACAGGGAACCTGGGGTGGAAATGGAGTGTGTGCTGTCACATTGTGGGGATTGCAATTAATGTCACAAAACATTATGTGTATAAATTTTTGTAAGAGAAATTAACTTGAGCTGTAAAGTTTCACCTAAATTACAAAAAAAAAAAAAAAACTTTTAAAAAAAGGGAGGACTCCCCATTAGGCCTTGAAATGCTGAAGTCACAGACCACACCATGAGAGAGAGAGAGTGAGGCTTCTTCTGCTGACCCTGGAGTGAGGGGAAGAGCAGCAGGCAGCCAGTACATCTGGGAAAAGACAGAAAGGGAGCCTGCCAGTAGACAACCTCCAGTACCTCCACCAGAGGCAAATCTTTCCCAGCTGAGAAGCTCAAGAGCAAACCACACCCCGAGCTCTGCTGGAGAAAATGATCCCAGCAGACCAGGAGGAAAAGAAGTAACTGAGCCCAGGAAAAGGGCACAAAATTGTCTTTCTTCCAGATAAGACATGCAAAATCTCTTTTGTTGAACACTCAAGAATACAAGACATGATAAGATAAATATTTAATTTATTTAAATTAATATATTCTTCCTATTTAAAAAAAGATACCTTTTGTTACTTGAATTCTCTCTATATTCTTTTCTTTAAATTGTACTTCAGATGAAGATTTACAGAACAAATTAGTTTCTCATTAAACAATTAGTACATACATTGTTTTATGACATTGGTTAACAACCCTACAACATGTCAACACTCTCCCTTCTTGACCTTGGGTTCCCTATTACCAGCTTTCCTGTCCACTAATGCCTTCTAGTCCTTGCCCCTGGGCTGTTATGCCCCTTTAGTCTCCTTTTGTTTTATGGGCCTGTCTAATCTTTGGCTGAAGGATGAACCTCGGGAGTGACTTCATTACTGAGCTAAAAGGGTGCCCGGGGGCCATACTCTCAGGATTTCTCCAGTTTCTGTCAGGCCAGTAAGTCTGGTCTCTTTTTGTGAGTTAGAATTTTGTTTTACATTTTTATCTGGCTCTGCCGGGGACCCTGCATTGTGATCCTTGTCTGAGCAGTCAGTGGTGGTAGCTGGGCACCATCTAGTTGTACTGGTCTCAGTCTGGTGGAGGCCGTGGTAGATGTGGTCCATTAGTCCTTTGGACTAATCTTTCCCTTGTGTCTTTAGTTTTCTTCATTATTATTTGCTCCGGAAGGAGTGAGACCAATGGAGTATCTTAGATGGCCACTCATAGGCATTTAAGACCCCAGACGCTACTTACCAAAATAGAACATAGAACATTTTCTTTATAAACTATCTTTTGCCAATTGAGCTTGATGTTCCCCGAGACCATGGTCCCACAGCTCTCAGCCCAGCAATTCAGTCCCTCAGGGAGTTTAGATGTGTCTATGGAGCTTCCATAGCCTTACCTTGTATAAGCTGTACTGGCTTCCCCAGTATTGTGTACTGTTTTACCCTTCACCAAAGTTACCACTTAGCTATTGTCTATTTAGTATTTTTCCATCGCCACCCCTCCCTTCCCTAGTAACCATCAAAGATTGTTTCTTTTTGTGTGTAAACCTTTTCATGAGTTTTTACAGTAGAGATCTCAAAGAATATGTGCCCTTTTGTGATTGACTTATTTCATTCGGCATAATACCCTCCAGATTCATCCATGTTATGAGATGCTACACAGATTCATCATTGTTCTTTATTATAGCTTAATACTCCATTGTGCGTATGTGCCATAGTTTGTTTATCCATTCATCTGTTGGAGGGTATCTGGGTTGTTTCCATCTTTTTGTTGTTGTGAACAATGCTGCAGTGAACATGGGTGTGCATATGTCTGTTCGTGTGATGGCTCTTATTTCTCTAGGATATATTCCTAGGAATGAGATTGCTGGATCATATGGTATTTCTATTTCTAGCTTTCTAAGGAAGCACCATATCATTTTCCAAAATGGTTGTATTTTGCGTTCCCACCAGCAGTGCATAAGAGTTCCAATCTCTCTGCAGGCTCTCCAGAATTTGTTATTTCCAGTTTTTTTGATTTGTGCCAGTAATGCCAGGGTGAGATGGTGTCTCCTTTTGGTTTTGATTTGCATTTCTCTAATGGCTAGTGATTGCCAGCATTTCCTCATGTGTCTGTTGGCTGCTTGAATGTCTTCTTTGGTGAAGCGTCTGTTCTTTTGCCCATTTTTAAATTGGATTGTTTGTGTTTTTGTTGTAGAGGTCTTGGATTTTCCTGTAGCTTTTAGAGATTAGACCTTTGTCTTATTTGTAGCCAAAAATTATTCCTAGTCTTTAGGTTCTCTTTTTACTCTTTTGGTGAAGTCTTTTGATGAGCGTTAAGTGTTTAATTTTTAGAAGATCCCAGTTATTTAGGTTATTTTCTGGAGTTTATGTGTTTTTGGTTATGCTTTGTATCCTGTTAATGCCGTGTATTAGGGCCTCTAGGGTTGATCCTATTTTTCCTTCCATGAACTTTATACTTTTTGGCTTTGTATTTAGGTCTTTGATCCATTTTGAATTAGTTTTTGTGTATGGTGTGAGGTATGGGTCCTGTTTTCTTTTTTTCCAGATGGATATCCAGTTTTGCCAGCACCATTTGTTGAAAAGACTGTCTTTTCCCCATTTGGTGGACTTTGGGCCCTTGTTGAAGATCAGGTGACCGTAGGTGGATGGATTTACATCTGGGTTCTCAATTCTGTTCCATTGGCCAATGTATCTGTTGTTGTACCAGTACCAGGCTGTTTTGACTACTGTAGCTTTATAGTAGGTTCTGAGGTCAGGTAGTGCGAGTCCTCCTACTTTATTCTTCTTCTTTAGTAGTGCTTTACTTATTCAGGGCTTCTTCCCTTTCCAGATAAAGTTCATGATTAGTTTTTCCATCTGTTTAAAGAATGTTGTTGGTATTTGGATTGGGATTGCATTGTATTTTTAAATTGCTTTGGGTAGAATTGTCATTTTCACAATGTTGAGTCTACCTATCCATGAGCATGGTATGTTTTTCCGTTTATATAGATCTCCTTTGGTTTCTTGCAATAGTATTTTGCAGTTTTCTTTGTATAGGTCTTTTACGTCCTTGGTTAGATTTATTCCTTGGTATTTTCTTTTTTTTAGGGGCTATTATAAATGGTACTGTTTTCCTGATTTCCTTTTCCTTGTTCTCTTTATTCGTGTATAGGAATCCAGCTGATTTTTGTATGTTTATCCTGTATCCTGCTACTCTGTTGAATCTTTCTATTAGTTCCAGTCATTTTCTCTTGGAGTCTTTAGAGTTTTCTATGTATAGTATCATATCATACGCAAATAGGAACAGTTTAACTTCTTCATTACCAGTTTGGATGCCCTATATTTCTTTTTCTTCCCTTATTGCTGTAGCTAGGACTTCCAGCACAATGTTAAATAGGAGTGGTGATAAAGGGCATCCTTGTCTTGTTTCTGTTCTCAAGGGGAATGTTTTCAGCCTCTCTGCATTAAGAATGATGTTGCTCCAAAGCTTGCTCTTGAACATGTAGTAGCTAAAGTGAATGTAAGAAACAATGAAGTAAAAGAGCTAAACAGAAGATTTCAAAGGTCGGCTCAAGAAGACAAAGTATTATAATGACATGTGCAAAGACCTGGAGTTAGAAACCCAAAAAGGGAAAAACATGCTTGGCATTTCTCAAGCTGAAAGAACTGAAGAAATATTTCAAGCCTCGAGTTGCAGCTTTGAAGGATTCTGTGGGCAAAATTTTGAATGACACAGGAAGCATCAAAAGCTGATGGAAGCAATAAACAGAGTCACTGTACCAAAAAGAATTTATTGATGTTCAGTCATTTCAGGAGGTAGCATATGATCAAGAATCGATGGTATTGAAGGAAGAAGTCCAAGCTGCACTGGAGACACTGGCAAAAAAAGAAGCTCCAGGAATTGATGGAATACCAATTGAGATGTTTCAGCAAAAGGATGCAGTGTTGGAGGTGCTCCCCTGTCTATGTCAAGAAATTTGGAAAACAGGTGCCTGGCCAACCAGCTGGAAGAGATCCGTATTTCTGCCCATTCCAAAGAAAGGTAATCCAACAGAATGTGGAAATTATTGAACAGTATCATTAATATCATACCCAAGTAAAGTTTTGCTGAAGATCATTCACAAGCAGTTGAAACAGTACATCGACAGGGAACTGCCAGAAATTCAAGCTGAATTCAGAGGAGGACGTGGAACTAGGGATGTCATTGCTGATGTCAGATGGATCTTGGCTGAAAGCAGAGAATATCAGAAAGATATTTACCTGTGTTTTATTGACTATGCAATGGCATTTCACTGTGTGAATCAACAAATTATGGATAACATTGTGAACAGTAGGAATTCCAGAATGCTTAATTGTGATCATGAGGTACCTGTACATAGACCAAGAGGCAGTTGTTTGAACAGAGCAAGGGAATACTGCATGGTTTAAAAAGAAGAAAAGTGTGTGTCAGGGTTGTATCCTTTCACCATACGTTTTCAGTCTGTATGCTGAGCAAATAATCCGAGAAGCTGGACTTTATAAGAAGAATATGGCATCAGGATTAGAGGAAGGCTCATTAACAACCTGCGATATGCAGATGACACACGCTTACTTGCTGAAAGTGAAGAGACTTGAAGCACTTACTGATTAAGATCAAAGACTATAGCCTTTAGTATGGGTTACATTGCAACATAAAGAAAACAAAAATCTTCACAACTGGACCAATAAGTAACATTATGATAAATGGAGAAAAGACTGACATTGTCAAGGATTTCATTTTACCTGAATCCACAGTCAACACCCATAGAAGTAGCAGTTAGAAAATCAAACACTGTAGTGTGTTGGGCAAATCTGCTGCAAAAGACCTCTTTAAGGTGTTAAAAAGCAAAGATGTCACTTGAGGACTAAGGTACACCTTACCCAAGCCAAGATATTTTCAGTTGCCTCATATGTATGCAAAAGCTGGACAATGAATAAAGAATGCTGAAGAAGAATTGATGCCTTTGAATTATGGTGTTAGTGAATAATATTGAATATAGCATGGACTGTGAAAAGAACGAACAAGTCTGTCTTGGAAGAAATACATCCAGAGTGCTCCTTGGAAGCAAGGATGGCGAGACTTTGCCTCACATACTTTGGACATGTCAGGAGAGACCAATCTCTGGAGAAGGACATCATTCTTGGTAAAGCAGAGTGTCAGTGAAAAAGAGGAAGGCTGTCACCAATATGGATTGACACAGTGGCTGCAACAGTGGGCTCAAAGATAACAATGATTGTGAGGATAGCACAGGACCAGGCAGTGTTTCTTTCTGTTACACATAGGGGTCATTCTGTGTCGGAACTGACTCAACATCACCTAACAACAACAACAAATACACAATATACATATCACTATAGCTATTTCTATATCTAACTCTCTACCATTTTAATTATTGAAACTATAATTTTTACTGCTTTACACTGAGAAATATGACATAATAAAATTAATTCTACCACTGTGTTCAGTCAACTTTGCTAGTCTATGTAGTTTGCCAATAATTACACCGAAAATAATTTAAATAGCTATTTACTATCAATTATTGATCAAATTATTTGTGCCATTTGCTTTGATATTTACCTGAGTTTCAGAATCAAACCTTCAACTGCAAAAGTGCCGTGTCATTAAAGGACACTGTATTCAGGAGACATTAACTTTGCTCAAAATCATAGGACATATTAAAAATCCTTAATATGTTCAACTTCATGGTCTTATGGTGTAAAATTCTGACACAAGTACCTATTTATATGGGATATTATTGAGATTAAATGAGCCAAAATACCAAAAAACAAACAAAATTATAAGATTGTTTTTACATCTATAACCCATAACCCGTTGCCATCGAGTCAATTCTGACTCCTAGCGACCTATAGGACAGAGTAGAACTGCCCCATAAGGTTTCTGAGGAGGCGCTGGTGGATTTGAACTGCCAAATTTTTGGTTAGCAGCCCAGTGCTTAACCACTGCACCACCAGGGCTCCTCACAATGTCTAGTACAGCATAATTTGGCAATACTTATGAAATGAAAGCTGTATCCTGTAGCCCAGGAATGTAACATACAGATATACTTCAAAAAGTAAGCCAATATATTGCATGTAGGAGAGTAAAAAAAAAAAAAAAGAATGATGTTGGCCGTTAGTTTTGCATAGATGCCCGTTATTATGTTGATAAATTTCCATTCTATACCTATTTTATTGAGAGTTTTTATCAGGAATGGGTGTTGGACTTTGTCAAATGCCTCTTCTGCATCAATTGAGATGATCACGTGATTCTTTTATTTATGTGGTGGATTCCTTTTATTGATTTTCTAATGTTGAACCATCCTTGCATACCTGGTTACAAATCCTACTTGGTCGTGGTGTGTTGTTTTTTTGATATGGTGCTGACTTCTATTGGCTAGAATTTTGTTGAGAATTTTTGCATCTATATTCATGAGAGATATTGGTCTATAATTTTCATTTTTGGAGTGTCTTTGCCTGGTTTTGGTATCAGGCTTATGCTGGCTTCATAGAATGAATTTGGAAGTATCGCTTCCTTTTCTATGTTCTGAAATAGTTTGAGTAGTACTGGTGTAAGCTCTTCTCTGAATGTTTGGTAGCATTCTCCAGTGAAGCCATCTGGGCTGGGTGTGTTTTTGTTGGGAGTTTTTTTTATTACCTTTTCAATCACTTCTCTTGTTATGGGTCTATTCAAATTTTCAAGTTTGGGTAGGTAGTGTGTTTGTAGAAATGTGTCCATTTCCTCTAGGTTTTCAAATTTGTTGGAGTATAGTTTTTCATAATACTCTGTTGTGATCCTTTTTATTTCAGTTGGGTCTGGTTTAATGTCCCCCATTTCATTTCTTATTTGGGTTATTTACATCCTCTCCTGTTTTTTCTTTTGTCAGTTTGGCCAGTGGTTTGTCGGTTTTGTTGATCCTTTCAAAGAACTAATTTAGTTCTGTTGATTTTTTTCTATTGCTTTTCTGTTCTCTATTTCATTTATTTCTGCTCTGATCTTTATTATGTCTTTTCTTCTGGTGGCTGTGGGCTTTTTTTGCTGTCCTCTTTCTGTTTGTTTGAGTTGTGTAGCAATGTTTTGATTTTGTCCCTTTCTTCTTTTTTAATGTGTACATCTCTTGCTATAAATTGACCTCTGAGGACTGCTTTTGCTGTGTCCCAAAGGTTTTGGTATGATGTCTTTTCATTCTCGTTTGATTCTAGGAATTTTTTGATTTTATCTCTAATTTCTTCTATTACCCAGTGGTTTTTAAGCAGTGTTAGATTCAGTTTTTATGTAATTGATTTTTCTTTCCTTGCTCTTCCTGTTGTTAATTTCTACCTTGATGGCATAGTGGTCAGAGAAGGTACTTTGTATTATCTCAGTGTTTTGTATTTTGTTGCGTGTTGCTCTGTGACCTAAGATGTAGTCTATTCTGGAGAACATTCCATGTGCATTGGAAAAGAATGTTTACTTTGCAGCTGTTGGGTGGGGTGTTCTATATATGCCGATGAGGTCAAGTTGGCTGATTGTGCCAACTCTTTCCTGAGTTTCTTTCTAGATATTCTGTCCTTTACTGAGAGTGGTATGTTGACGTTTTATTTGTTCCTCTGACTCTCCTGTGCTGAATTCCTTTTGTTTGTGGATTTTTTTCATTTCTTTTGTTTTTGTAGGTTTCGTTTTTACTGAGACTTTATGTTTTTCTTCTTTATTTTGATGAGTAGGTTTGTTACTTTCTTTGTGGTTGCCTTGAAATTTACCCTTGTCTTCCTAGGTTTGAACCAGTCTAGTATTACTTAGTATTGCTTTGCTTTCCTGTCCATTAGAAATTCTATACCTATATTGTTTATTCTCTCCTTTATTGTTTTGACATTGTAGTCATTTACAAATTTTGTCTGTGTTTTACTTAGTTTTTTGGGTGTTTGCTGTGGAGGGACAGCATGGTGCTTCTGTCTATAGCGTCATGTCGGCCTCTCTATCTCTCTCTATATTCTCAGGAGTAATTTTACTCTTTTCTTCTTCTCCTTCTTCTCTGTGCTTTTGCCCTTTACCTTTAGCTAGAAACAGTTTTTATCAAAAGCATAGGGTCTAATGTCCCCTACCTCTCTTTCCATCTTGGCCTATTCAGCACTGTTTTTGGGATGTAATTCCGTCTGGGAGTAGGGTTTTCTTTGTTAGGTTAATGCGGCCATATCAGTGTAGGGTATGTTTTAAGCCAATCACTTTTGACACATAAAAAAAGCAGATTAGGCACAGAAGCAAGAAAGCACAAAGGGAGGGGAAGATACATGCCACAGATCACCAAGGAACAGAAGCTGAAAAGAGACAAGAACCTTCCCTCAGAGTCAACAGAGAGAGAGAGAGAGAGAGAGAGAGCCTTTCCCTAGAGCCAACACTCTGAATTCAGACTTCTAATCTCCGAAACTGTGAGAAAATAAATTTCTACTTATTAAAGCCACCCGCTTGTGGTATTTCTGAAGAAACTAAGACAAAATGTTAACAACTTGGTTTGGCCAAGACTTTGAAATCACTCTCAGGTGATAGAGAATTTACCCGGCCTTTTGGTTGACAGCCCATTCCATGTCACTACCCTAGACCCATCTGTCATATTTTCATCACTCCAGACACTGAGGGACTTTTTCTACCTTGCTATGAATTGAATTATGTCCCCCAAAATATGTGATGAAATCCTAAACCCAGTACCAGTGGATATGATCGTGTTTGAAAATAGGGATTTTCTTTTGTTATGCTAATTAGGTCATATCAGTGTGGGGTGGGTCCTAAACCCAATCACTTCTGAGTTTTCCAAAGACCAGAATAGTCACAGAGACACAAACATACACGGGGAAGAAAGACACCAGGGAAAGCCAGGGATCTCCAGAAGACACCAGAAACTCGGAGAGAGTCTCCACATAGCTGGGATCCTGTGAGAAATGTCAGAAAATAAATTTCTGTTCTTCTAAGCCTCTCTCTTATGGCATATGTGTTACGACAGCACTAGGTAACTAAGATACACCTACATCCAGATTCACAGTGGTTCTGTAAAGCTTGCAATTGTTAGTTGAATCTGAGAGCTGTAAAGCTAGGGTGACCAGCCTTTCTGGTTTGCCCAGCACTGAGGGATTTCCCAAGATGAGGAACTTTCCATACCCAAACTGCCCTACAGGGTCACTAGGAGTTGAAATAGACTCCAAGGCAATGTGGTTTTTTTTGGGGGGGGGGAGTGGGTGGTGGGTGGGACGGAACTTCTGCTGAGGCTGCTAAGGGACAACACCCTTAAGCTTCTTAGAAGCCTTACTGTTTGACTGGTTATCTATAGCACTGCCTTAGATCTTTCTGAAGCCTTGTCAAAGGGTTGTACAGTCACACTTTTGACTCCATCTGTAGACCATGCTTTTCTGATAAACCAAAACCAAACCAAACTCATTGCTGCTATCGAGTGAATTCTGACTTACACTGACCCTATAGGGCAGAGTAGGACTGCCCTATAGGGTTTCCAAGGAGTGGCTGGTGGATTTGAACCGCCTGCCTTTTTGGTTAGCAGCCAAATTCTTAACCACTGTGCCACCAGGGCTCCCTAGATATGAACTTTACCCAGAGCCGTTTCTTAATTGTGGTATTATTTGCCATTTAGAAAGGCTGGGAATTTTAAAACCAAACAAGTCGTGGCTTCTTTATGTTTAACAGCTCCTTATGCTAAATTCTTTAGCTTATCTCTTTCCTTTTGGCTTTTACTGTAAGACTAAACCACCAGTGGCTCCGCAGGAGAAAGACCTGGCTATCTGCTCCTGTAAAGACTGCAACCTAGAAAATCCTATGGGGCAGTTCAACTCTGTCACATGGGGTCGGTATGAATCAGAATCAACAGGATAGCACCCAACAACAACGTAAGAGTAAGAGTAAGAAGAAGCTAGGTGGACCTTCAGCATCCTCCCTGAAATTCTCCTTAGCTATATTCCCAAATTCATTTGGTACAGTTTCTATATTCCAAGTTACAACGGGCAACCTTGTTGCTAAACTTCCTGCCACTGAATAGTGATTCACTTTCCGTTTCCTCACTTTCCTTTAAGCCCTGACCGAAAGTTTCCTCAAGGGCCGTAGGCTTCTACTGAAACTTTTTTGGAGCTCTTTGAGATTTCATAATGCTCTCCTCAAGTTCCTTGCAGCTTCTACCCTCTGCCTGGTTCCAAAGCCACTCCCACATGATTAATTTCTTGTTATGGCAGCAACCTACTTCAGCGTACCGAAATCTGTATTAGTTATGTATTGTTGTTATTGGGTGCCGTCAAGTGGATTCTGACTCATAGTGACCCTATGGGGTTGAGTAGAACTGCTCAGTTCTGTAGGGTTTCCTAGGCTGTAATCTTTACAGGAGCATATCACCAGGTCTTTCTCTCACAGAGGTGGGGTGGGTTTGAACCACCAACCTTTAGGTTAGCAGCTGAGTGCTTAACCATTGCACCACCAGGGCTCTTTTTCCCCAAAATTTCGTGGCTTATACTTACAATAATAATTTATTGTCCAATAATTTCTGCGGGTCAGGAATTAGGGAGCATCTTGGCTGAGAGGTTCTGAGTTGGAGCCTCTCATGAGGCTGCCGTCAGGTTCGGCTGGGACTAGAGTCACCTGAGGCTTGACTGAGGATGGAGGACCCACTTCCAAGGTGAAGTGGTTTGCTCACATGGCTGATACATTGGTGCTGGCTATTGGAGGAGGCCTCAGTTCCTCTCTGTGCCGTTGCACAGGGCTGCTTGGACATTCTCATGACATGGCTGGCTTCTCCCTCAGTGAGCAATCCACGCGTCTAAGGAAGAACCTGCAATGTCTTTTATGACCTACACTCAGTAGTCATGCCCTGTCACTTCCACAGTATTTTATTGGTCATTGTCTTAATTATCTAGTGCTGCTATAACAGAAACACCACAAGTGGGTGACTAACAAACAGAAATTTATTTTCTCATATTTTAGGAGGCTAGAAGTCCGAGTGCAGGGTACTGTCTCTAGGGGAAGGCTTGCTTTCTCTGTCAGCTCTGAAGGAAGGTCCTTGTTTCTTCAGCTTCTGCTTCCTGGTTCCTTGGAGATCTCCATGTGTCTTGGCGTCTATGTTACCCCATTTCTGCTTGCTCCCTGTTTAATCTCTTTTATATGTCAAAAGAGATTAACTCAAGATACACCCTGCGCTAATCCTGCCTCATTACCGTAACAAAGATAATCTATTCCCAAATGGGATTATAACCACAGGCATAGAGGCTAGGATTTACAACACAGATTTTATGGGGCTCAGTTCAGTCCATAGCAGTCACACAGGTCAGCCCTGATTCACTGATAAGAATCACTGGAACCCCGTCTTTGAGGTTGGCTCTCATGCACCTTGATCTATACTCTGTTTTCTTTCTCTTTTGAGGGGAGTGCTTTTTGCAATTTCAACAGTGGTGACATTAATGTTAGCAGAAATAACAATGTCTATGATTTATTGGGTATTTACTACATGACAGGCAATATAATAAGGAGCCCTGGTGGCAGAACAGTTAAGCGTTCGGCTGCTAACCGAAAATCTGGCAGTTCCAACCCACCCAGCAGGTCCACGGAGAAAGACCTGGTGATTTGCCTACATAAAGATTAAAAACCTGTTGTCTAGTCAAATTTGACTCTTAGAGACCCTGTAAGAAAGAGTAGAACTGCCCCATAGGTTTTCCAAGGCTGTAATCTTTACAGAAGCAGACTGCTGCGGCTGGTAGGTTCAAACTGGCAATCTTTTTTAGCAGCCAAGTGCTTAACGACTCACCTCTAGGGCTCCTCTGTAAAGATTTAAAATACACACACACACACACACACACACACACACACAACCCTATTGTTATCGAGTCACTTCTGACACACAGCAACTCTATACGACAGAACAGAACTGCACCATAGGGTTTCCAAGGAGCGGCTGGTGGATTCAAACTGCCGACCTTTTGGTTGGCAGCCGAGCTCTTAACCAGCCTGGAAAACCCTATGGTGCGTGCAGTTCTGTTCTGTCGTATAGAGTCAGTATGTGTCAGAATCGACTGGACAGCACACAACAACGATAGGCAATATAATAAGCACTTTACTTGCAGTCTCTTTTCCATCATTATAATGGGTAGATGGAGCCCTGGTGGGGAAGCAATTTAAGAGCTTAGGCTGCTGACCAAAATGTTGGCAGTTTGAATCCACCAGCCGCTCCTTGGAAACCCTATGGGGCAGTTCTTCTCTGTCCTATAGGGTCGCTATGAGTCGAAATTGACTCAACGGCAACAGGTTTAGTTTTTTGGGTTTCGGTATTTTTTTTTTTTTAGTGAGGACATAGGTTCAGAAAGTTTGAGTTTGGCCTGAGATTATACCCATGATAGTAGTTGTATCAAACCCAGATCTGTAGTAGAGTCCTGAAACACGCCACTCCCCAGGCTTTGTTTTAATTATGCCTTTCTTTGCTCCTGAGAGTCGCAGCCTTAATACTAAAGAATTTTGTTTATTGTTTCCCAGAGTGAAGGAAGCTTGGTAAAAACAGCTGCTGTTTATTTATATCCCTAAGCAAGGTGAGAGAGGAACAATTGCTTCTCAGCCATGTGAACCCAGCAAATCACCTGTTTGCAAAATACCTGTGAAAGAAGAAACTGTTTATAAAAGCAACTAGGAAGAACTAGAAGGAGCCCTGGCGGCGCAGTGGTTAAGTGCTTTGCTGCTAACCAAAAGGTCAGTGGTTCAAACCCGCCAGCGGCTGAAACGCACTAGCGGCTCCACGGGAGAAAAGACCGAGTGATCTGCTTTCGTAAAGATTACAGCCAAGGAAACCCTATGGGACAGTTCTGCTCTGGCACGTGGGGTTACTGTGAGTCGGAATCGACTTGATGGCACACAACAACAGGAAGAACAATAGCAGAAAAAAAATCTAATTTGGTACAAATAATATCTTATACCATACGTACAAGTATGTCAGAAGACAACACGTTACAGATAAAATTATACGGAAAAAAATGGGCCTTACAGAAAAAAAAAAAAAACCGTGAGTTGTTCTGCTTGAAGATTTTGCCGTAATTTAGTTATTTTCTTCCCATAGCATTTGGTGTCACCTCGGTTCTGGCCCTGCTCCCCCTTTTCTCTTCTTCTTCTTCTTGTTAGCTGCTATTTAGTCGGCCTCCAACTCACGGCAGCTCCATGCACAGCAGGATTGACCGTTGTGATCCATAGTTTTCAAAGGCTGATTTTCGGAAGTGGATCACCAGACCTTTTTTCCTAGTCCTCCTTAGTCTGGAGGCTCTGCTGAAACCTGTTCAGCATCATAGCAACACACGTCTTCATTGACAAATGAGTGGTGGCTGTTCATGAGTGCATTGGCTGGAAATCAAACCTAGGTCGCCCACCTGGGAGGTGGGAATTCTACCACTGAACCACCACTTCGAAAAAATCAAACCACACCTATTGCCATTGAGTCGATTCTGACTCACAGCGACCCTGCAGGACAGAGTAGAACTGCCTCATAGGGTTTCCAAGGAGCAGCTGGTGGATTCTAACTACTGACCTTTTGCTTAGTAGCCGAGCTCTTAACCACTGTGCCATCAGGGCTCTGAACCACCCCTTAGACTGTGGTTATTTATGAATACTGCCTCTATGCCAGTAAGTTGTCAGCCCCACTTAGAGACTGCTTCTTTTTTGTTTCTCAGTTTCCCACAGCATCTTGTGAAGTTCTTGGCCATTGGCAGACGTCTGTGAATGCATATCAAGTTGGATTAATAGCCATTTACTTTCTCAGCATCTTTATTTTACTGTCTAGTATGTCAAGAATATTGACAATGATGGATGAATCTTTATCAATAAAATATTGAACCCTAAAAGCACTACAATCGGATACTAGTTGATTAAGATATTTTTCTAGCATCACAGAGTCATATTTAAAGGATAATCAATATACAGAGAAAAGGCAAAACAAATATAATTTTAAAGTTTTATCAAAATGTGGAAAGATTTACTTTCCTCAAAAGATTTATCTTTCAAGAGGAAAAATACTATTGCTTTGAAATAGGAACACATATTTTAAATGTTCTATAGCAATAAAACCTCTTTTGTTATTCAAACAGGGATGTTCATCTTTTTTTTTTCCTGTAAAATCTTGTCAGAATATAAAGCCCTGAGAAAAATAAAAGAAGCGAGTCCATTTTAACTTCTTTGCTTTGCATTTGATCCCAGGATTTTAAAAAATGCTTATTAACTTTTGAATTTATTTAAATTAATTTTCCCAGTATGGTTATATTCATTTGGAAGGGTCTTTGATCTTCTGCGTGAAACATTTATTTCACCTGCCTGTTGGAAGTGTTTTCTGTAGAGGACACACAATGACGGACCAACTGCTATATTTTAAAAATTTCCAGTGCTTTCCAGACCCTTTGGATAAAACAGGCATTTTCTGTATTGAATGTGTACCCACTAAAGATAAAAACAATATATTCTTTTTTTAACTTTTGTTTTAATGTAACAGCTTTATTGAGATATAGTTCACATACCATACAATTCGCCCTTTTAAAACATACAATTCAGTGGTTTTTAGAGTATTCACAGAATTGTGCAGCTATCACCAAAATCAATTTGAGACATTTGCATTACCCACCCTAAAAATCCTGTACCCATTACAGGCACTCTCCATGTCCCTCAAACCACAGTCCCTGGAAAACACGAATTTACGTTCTGTTTCTATGGATTTGCCTACCTGAACATTGCATATAATGGAATCACATAATATGTGACCTTCTGTGGGGGGCTGCCTTCACTTAGCATGCTTTCCAGGTTCATCAATTTTGTAGCATGTGTTAGAACTTCACTCCTTTTCATGGCCAAATGTTACTCAATTGTATGGCTGTACCACATTTTGTTTGTATATTTATCATTTGGACATTTGAGTTGTTTCCACTTTTTGGTTGCTGTGAATAATGCTGCTATAAACATTCATGTACAAGTTTTGGTATGAACGTATGTTTTCAGTTCTCTTTGGGGTGGAATTGCTGGGTCATATGATAACAGTAAAGGAGCCCTGGTGGTACAATGTTTAAGCACTCACCTGCTAACTGAAAGGTCAGTGGTTCGAATCCACCAGCTCCCCCGAGGGAGAAAAGACCTGGTGATCTCTCCTTGTAAAGCTTCCAAAACCAAAAATGAAACCCACTGCCACTGAGTCGATTCTGACTCATAGCAACCCTATAGACAGAGTAGAATGGCCCCATAGGGTTTCCAAGGAGTGTCTGGTGGATTCGAACTGCCGACTTTTTGGTTAGCAGCCTTAACTCTTAACCACTGCACCAGCATGGCTCCCCATAAAGGTTACAGCCTAGAAAACCATATGAGGCAGTTCTGCTCAGTCGTATACGGTTGCTATGAGTCATAATCTACTCACTCGCACACAACAACAACAACAATGTGATAACTATATTTAGGCTTTTGAGGAACAACCAGACTTTTCCACAGTGGTTGCACCATTTTGCATCCCTACTAGCAATGTAGTAGGGTCCCATCTCTCCACATCTTCGTCAACACTTACTATTGTCTATCTTTTTTATTGTAGCCATCCTGGTACGTGTAAAGCGGTATCTCACTATGGTTTTGATGTTTGTTTCTCTAATGACTAATGATACTGAACATATTTTCATGGGTTTAGGCAATATGTATGTCTTTGGATAAAAACCTTTTCATATCTTTTCTTCATTTTTAAATTGATTTGTCTTTTTATTGTCCAGTTTGAAGTTTTCTATGTAGTCTATATACCTACCTTACCAGATGTAGAATTTGATAATATTTTCACCCATTCCATGAGTTGTCTTTTCACTATACTCGTAGTGTACTTTGAAGCCCAAAAGTTTTAAGTTTTGATGAAGTCCAATTAATTAATTAATTTTTTCTCTTATCACTCATACTTTTAGTGTCACATTTAAAATATCCAATGTCACAAAGATTTATTCCTACATTTTCTTACAAGAGTTTTATACTTTTATATTTAGGACTATAATCCATTTTCAGTTAATTTTTGTGTGTGGAAAGAGGGAGAGTCCAAGTTCATTCTTTTGCATGTGGATATTGTCTCTGTACTATTTGTTGAAAAAAATGATTCTTTCTCCATTTTCCCCAAAGTCTTGGTGGCCTTGTCAAAAATCAATTGGCCATAATGTGAGGATTTATTTCTGGACTCTCAATTCTATACCATTGCTCTGTATGTATATTATTATGCCAGTACCATGCTGTCTTGATTACTGTAGCTTTGTGCTAAGTTTTGAAACTGGGAAGGGTGAGTCCTCCAATTTTGTTCTTCTTCAAGATTGTTTAGGCTATTCTGGGTCCCTTGAATTTCCATATGAATTCTAGGATCAGTTTGCCAATTTCTGCAAAGAAGCCAGCTCTGATTTTGATAGGGATTATGTTGAATATGTAAATCAAGTTAGGTAGTTTTGACGTATTAATAATATTAAGTCTTATGAGCCATAAACATGGGATGTCTTTCCATTTATCTGCGACTTCTATAACTTTTTCAACATTTTGTAGTTTTCACAATATACGTTTTGCAGTTCATTTATTGAGCTTTTTTCTGTTGTGATCACCCTTCAGATATAGGATCGACTTCCAACCAAAATTTAGTTCAGATATTGGGACTGATGGTGCCATGCACCAGAGGGTATGAAAAGTTTGTTACGGTACTTATAAATGGAGTCCTTGGGGGAGAGCAAAGCAGGCCTCTCCAGCAAGTGTGAAATGGATTGAGTGAGCAAGGAAAGGAGATTTGCTCAGTGTTTTTATGGTGGTTAGAGGTTGGGACTGGGGTGTTTTCACCCACAGGCAGGGACTCTTGTGGTTTGAATTGCTGATCAACACAGAAAAAAGGAGACCCCAGGAGACCCCAGGCTTTCTTAACATCCTTCTCAGGTGTGGAGCAGAAGGAAACAAGGAAGGAGTGAGGTGTTCACTCTGTCAGCCATCAAACATTAAAACAAAACAAAAAAAGAGTCCAACTCTTTTATTCAGTTCCTAAGTATTTTATTCTTTTTGATGCTGTTGTGAATGACATTGATTTCTTAATTTTACTTTTGGATTGTTCATTGCTAATGTATAGAAATACAATTTATTTTTTAAAAGATAATATTTCTTGTGTTTTTGGTGAAGGTTTACACGGCAGTTTAGGTTCCCATTCAACAATTTCTACACAAGTTGTTCAGTGACATTGTTTATACTCTTGACAACGTGTGAATATTCCCATTATTTCCACTCTGGTTGTTCCATTACAATTGATTTTTGTATGTTGAAAATTACTCTGTAACCTTTCTGAACTCATTTATTAGTTCTAATATTCAATCTATATGCTGAGAAAATAATCTGAGAAGCTGGACTATATGAAAAACAACAAAGCATCAGGATTGGAGGAGGACTCATTAACCACCTGCATTATGCACATGATACAACCTTGCTTGCTGAAAGAGGACTTGAAGCACTTACTGATGAAGATCAAAGACTACAGCCTTCAGTATGGATTATACCTCAACACAAATAAACAAAAATCCTCTCAACTGGACCAATAAGCAACATCATGATAAATGGACAAATGATTGAAGTTGTCAAGGATTTCATTTTACTTGGATCCACAATCAATGCCCACAGAAGCAGCAGTCATGAAATTAAATGAGGTATTGCACTGGGCAGGAGCCCTCGTGGCTCAGTGGTTAAGAGATTGGCTGCTAACCAAAAGGTCAGCAGTTTGAATCCACCATCTGCTACTTGGAGACCCTATGGGGCAGTTCTACTCTGTCCTGTAGTTCATTATGAGTTGGAATTGACTCGATGGCAACAGGTTTTATTGCATTGGACAAATCTGCTGCAAAAGACTTTGTTGAAGTGTTAAAAAGCAAAGATGTCACTTTGAGGACTAAGGTGCACCTGACCCAAGCCATTGTATTTTCAGTCGCCTCACATGAATGTCAAAAATGGCAATTAATAAGGAAGACTGAAGAAGAATTGATGCCTTTGGATTATGGTGTTGGTGAAGATTATTGAATATACCGTGGACTGCCAGATGGACTGCCAGAAGAACAAACACATCTGTCTTAGAAGTACAGCTGGAATGCTCCTTGGAAGCAAGATAGTGAGACTTCATCTCATGTGCTTTGGACAAGTTATCAGAAGAGACCAGTCCCTGGAGAAGGACATCGTGCTTAGTAAAGTAGAGGGTCAGTGAAAAAGAGAAAGACCCTCAACGAGATGGATTGACACAGTGGCTACAACAGTGGGCTCAAACATAGCAACGACTTTGAAGATGGTGCAGGACCGGGCAGTGTTTCGTTCTGTTGTGCGTGGGGTCGTTATGAGTCGGAGCCAACTCAGCAGCCCCTAACAACAGCAACAATGGTTTTTTAGTGGATTTCTTAGGATTTTCTATATACAAGATCATGTCTTCTGCAAATAAAGGTATTTTTGCCTCTTTGTTTCCAATCTCCATGACTTTTATTTTTATTTCTTCGCCTAATTGCCTTGACTAGAATCTTCTATAAAATGTAGAAGAGAAGTAGTGAGAACAGACATCCTTGTCTTGTTCTTGATCTTAGGGGGATTCAGACATTCACCATTAACTATGATGTTTGCTTGGATTTTTCCTAGGTAACTTTATCAGGTTGAAGAAGTCCCCTTGTATTCCTAGTTTGTTGAGTATTTTTATCATGAGGTGCTGTTGGAATTTGTCAAGTGCTGTTTCTGTTTTTGTTGAGATGATCATGTGGATTTTGTTCTTTATTCTAGTAATACAGGGTATTACATGGATTGATTTTCATGTGTTAAACCAACATTGCAGTTCTTGGATAAGTCCCACTTGGTGTAATTATATGCTGTTGGTTTCGGTTTGCTAGGTTTTGGATGAGGGTTTTGTATCTCTAGAGATACCGGTATGTTTGTTTTTCCCTTGTCATGGCTTTGTCTGGTTTTAGTATCAAGGTGATACTGGCCTCATAGAGTTAGTTTGGAAGTATTCCTTCCTCTTTTATTTTTTTTGAAGAATTTGTGAAGAATTGTTATTAATTTGGTAGAATTCACCACTAAAAACATCTGATTCTGGGTGGGAAGATTTTGATTACTAATTCAATCACTCATTATAAATAGATTAAGATTTTCTATTTTCTCTTTAATGAATTTTGGTAATTTATTCCTTTCTAGGAATTTGTCCATTTCATAGGTTGTCTAATGTATTGGGCTAGAGTTGGTCATTTCCTTATAATCCTTTTTATTACTAGAATATCAGTAGTAATGTCCCCTCTTTAATTCCTGATTTTAATAATTTGAGACATTTCTCTTTTTTCTTGGTCAGTCGAGCTAAAGATTTGTCTTTTGTTGATCTTTTCAAAGAACCAACTTTTGGTTTTATTGATTTTGTCTTTTATTTTTTATTCTCTGTTTCATTGATTTCCACTCTAACCTTTATTATTTCGTTGTTTCTGCTTGCTTTAGGTTGGGTTTACTCTTTCTTCCATATCTTTAGGTGGATAATTTATTTATTTATTTGAGATCTTCTTTCTTTAATTTAGGAATTTACAACTATAAATTTCCCCCTGAACACTCTTAGTTGTATTTCATATGTTTTGGTGTGTTGTGTTTTTTAAAAAGTTTTTTTTTTTTTTAAATTTATCTCACAATATTTCTGATTTCTCTTGTTATTTCATCTCTGATCTGTTGGTTACTTAGTACTGCATATCTTAATTTCCACTGTTTGTGAATTTCCCAAACGTCTGTACATGATTTAGTTCTAATTCTATTTTATGTGACCAGAGAACATACTCTGTATGATTTCAGTCCTTTTAAATTTACTGAGTTTTGTTTTATGTCCTAACATATGGTGCAACCTGGAGAATGCTGTATCTGCGCTTAAGAAGAATGTATATTTTGCTCTTGGGTGGAGTGTTTTATAGATGTCTGTTAGTTGGTCTAGTTGCTTTACAAAAAAAAAAACCAACCTTGTTGCTGTTGAGTCAATTCTGACTCATAGCAACTCTGTAGGACAGGGTAGAACTGCCCCATAGGGTTTCGAAAGCTGTAATCTTTATGGAAGCAGACTGCCACATCTTTCTCCCTTGGAGCAGCTGGTGGGTTCAAACCACCGACCTTTCGATTAGCAACCGAGCACTTATCCACTTCACCACCAGGGCTCCTTAGTTGCTTTATAGTGTTGCTTAAGTCTTCTATTTCCTTGTGGATAGATCTGTCTATTATTGAAAGTGAGATTTTTCAAAAACAAAAGCTATTATTTTCAAATTGCTTATTTTTCCCTTCTGTCAGTTTTTGCTATATGTATTTTGAGTCTCTATTGTTAGGTGCATATATATTTATAATTGTTACATCTTTCTGATAGATTGACCCTTATATCATTCTAAAGTGTCCCTCTTTATCTCTACTAACATTTAAAAAATGTATTTTGTCAGGTATTAGTATGGCCAGTCCAGCTTTCTTAAATTTGCTCTTTGCTGATCTTTTTCCATTCTTTTACTTTCAATCTACTTCTGTATTTTAATCTAAATTGTGTCTTCTGTAGACAACATATAGGTGGATCTTGTCTTTTATCTAGTCTAACAATTTCTGCTTTGTGATTTGTTTGTATAATCCTTTCAAATATAGTGTTATTACCAATATAGTTGGATTTATGTGTGCTGTTTTACTTTATTTTGTATGTCTCATGTCTTTTTTGTTTCTCTGTTCCTTGTTTACTGCCTTCTTTTGCATTAAGTGAATTTTTTATTATAATGTTTTCATTCATGTAATGATTCTTCATATTTGTTGAGTTATTTTCTTATCAATTGCTCATTGTTGTTGTTAGTAGCCACCTAGTTGATTTCAATTCATGGTGACCTCGTGTGTGTTAGAGTAGAACTGTGCTCTATAAGGTTTTCAAGGCTGTGACCTTTTGGAAGCAGTTCATCAGGCCTGTCCCCTGAGGTGCCTCTGGGTGGGTTTGAACCACCAGCTTTGCAGCTAGTAATTGAGTGCTTAACCATTTCAGGGTTTATTATGTACATCTTAAACTTATCAGAATCTTCTTCAGGTTTATAGTAACTTATTTTAAGTGAGATATAGAAACATTACTTCTGTATAGCTCTGTTTTCTCTTTTTTTGTGCTATTACTCTTATGCATATTTCATCTATAGATGTCACAAACCAAGTGATACAGTATTGTAATTATTACTTTTTATAATTTTATGCTTTTTAAAGGAGCAGGCAGAAGAAAAGAGAACAAGTATATTTTTTTACGGTTATATTAACTTTCTTATTTACTTTTCTTTTCATTTGTTCGAGTTACCCTCTTAATGTCATTTCTGTATTCCAATACAGCTTTGTTTCCATTTACCTCCTTTGTGCTGTTGTAAATATATTACATTTCTATATTTTATACGCCCAACAATACAATTATATGCATATTGTTTTATGTAATTGTATGTTAAATCAGTAAAGAGAAGAATAGAGAAGACATATTCATTTATGCTGTCTTTTATATTTACACAATTGCCTTTACTGGTAGTCTTTGTTTTTATGTGTGGATTCAGATTACCATCTGGGATTATTTACTTTCAGCCTAAAGAATTTCCTTGAATGTCCTCCCCCCTGCCCCACCATAAGGTGGCTATGCTACCAATGAATTCCCTCAGTTTTTGTTTATCCTGGAATATCTTTAGACATTTTTGAAAGATAGTTTTCCTGGCTTTAAGGTTCTTGATTGACAGTTTTTTTTTTTTCTTTCAGCACTTCGAATATGTCATCCACTGCCTTCTGTCCTCTATTGTTTCTGATGAGAAGTCAGCTTTGAATCTATTGGAATTGTCTTATACATAAGGGGTCGTTTTTCTTTTGCAACTTTGAAGATTTTCTTTTTGTCTTTCAAAATTTTTCTTACGATGTGTCTGGCTGTGGCTGTCTTTGCATTTCTCCTACTTGGACTTCCTTGAGCTTCTTGGATGTGTAGGTTAATTTTAAAAAGGAAATAAATTTTAGAAAATTCCAGCCATTATCTCTTCAAATATTTTTTCTACCCCTTTCTCTTCTCTCCTGGCACTCCTGTTTTTGGTATGTTGGTGCACTTACTGTTCACATTTATCTGAGACTCTGTTCATTTTTCTTCATTCTTTTTTCTCTGTGTTTTTTTGATGCGTTGTATTTATTGGTCTTCAAGTTAATAGGTTCTTTCTTCTGCCAGCTTATATCTACCATTGAGCCCCTCTAGTTAATTTTTCATTTTAGTTCTTTTAGTTTTCACCTCTAGAATTTTGATTTGGTTCTTTTCATAATTTCTATCTTTTTATTGCTATTTTCCACTTGATAAGACATTGCCATCATACTTACTTTTACTTCTTTAAGTATAGTTTTCTTAGTTCTTTGAATATATGTTAAATAGCTGTTTTTAAATGTTTCTCTGCTAAGTCTAACATATGGGCCCTCTCATAAGCAGTTTCTGTGGGCTTCTTTTTTTCTTGCATATTGGTCACATTTTCCTGTTTCTTTGTATGTCTCATAGTTTTTGCTGTAAACTGACATTTTAAATAATTTATTTTAACAACCATGAATACTGATTCTCTTCCTCCCTCTCCAGGGTTTTTGTTGTTTTTTGCTTGTTTATTTATTTAGTGACATGGTTGGACTATTTTTGTGAAGTGTACTTTCTGTGTAATGTGAAGCCTTTGATGTCACTCCTCACAGAGTACAGCTTGGGCATGTGCAGAGTCATCCTGATAGTGTTTTAGTAGGGCTCTCTTAGACCATATCTGCCCCCAATCAGTCTGTTAAGTTGTCTTCCTCTGTTGGTATTACACCTAGCTTTTAGGCTCCACTAACTACTGGCTAATTTGGAGCCCTAGTAGCACAGTGGTGAAGAGCTTGGCTGCTAACCGAAAGGTTGGCAGTTCAAATCTACCAGCTGCTCCTTGGAAACCCTATAGAGCAGTTTTACTCTGTCCTGTAGGATTGCTATGAGTTGGAATCGACTCAACAGGCAAGGATTTTTCTGGTTTAATTACTGGCTGGTTGTTTTACTGTTTTCAACAATGCCCTGAGGCATAAATTGTTCCACTATCTGATCCAATTAAAATCAGAACCCTTTGTAGGGTTAGTTTTTGAGGCCACTCTTTGAAGTTAGTTCTGACCCCTGAGGACTCTTCTTAGCTGTTTCTTTCCCTGGTTCTTTCTAGTAAACTAACTGACTTCCAGAGTAGCTTCTTGCTCTCAGGTGGCTACCAACCTTCTTCTACTCGCTTAACATCAAAATCTCCCTTGTTTTCAATGGTGCCCTTAGGCTTGAATTTTCCCCACACTCTGTATCAAATAAAATCAGTTCCTTTATGGAGATCTTTGGAGATCTCTGCTCTTACAGCCTGACTCAACCTTTGGGCAAAATCTCTTAGTCACTATTCTGTTTCTGGGAATGGGGACAGTGGCCTGCTTCTCTCCAAGTGGCACACTTGGTTTAAAAGTGAGGTGAGAGATGAGGGTGGTAGCCTTTGATCTTTTCCCTTTACCTCTTCTCGTATGGAACCTCTTTCTTACAAGCAAGCTGGGGAAAGGGTGATGGAGGCCTGAGTATTCTTGGCCTTCTGTGCCTGAGGTAGTGCCTGTATGACTTGGGGCTAAATGAAGGAAGGGATTCCCCCAACCTCTTGGCCTCACTCAACTGGAATTTAACCTCTGCAACATGGAGCTGAAAGCAGGGATGATAGACGACGGTGGTCTGCCCCTCGTGGGAGGATGTCATAACCCTTGTCTGGGAACTGCAGGGAAAGGAAGCATGTCTTCCAGGCTACACCTGACCAGAGTAGAGCTTCTGTCATGCTGAGCTGGGGCAGGGGGAGAGGGTGGGTTGTGGTTTAGGTGCCACATACTCTCACTGTTCTTACTGAAATTTGCTAGATTTTCTTATAGAAATGTTTCTTCTTTTCCTGTATGCCCTTAGACCAATTTTCAGAGACTATTTTTTAAAAAATGATTTTCATCAGTTATGCTTTTTTTTAATGGAGAGGGTGTCTCTGGAGTTCCTCATGACAATATTCTTGAAATTATCTCTCTTGCTTCTCAGTTTTTTTAATAATAGTAATTGCTAACATTTGTTTATTGAGGGTTTACTGTGACTTGGTATATGATTATTTCTGTCAAAAGCTATATATTCTTGAATAGCCCAAGGACATTAAATGCTTGGAAAAATATATTCCCTTGACATGCTGGGCTTGTTTGAAAAATAGTAATGACTACATATTTTTTTAAGTAAATCCCTTTTATGAGAAACACATATTAAATTAAGTCACGTTCAGTCAGAGCAGCTGAGTGCAGTTATTTCACACGTGAGTTGGGATCTTCTGTTGAAGTTTTTCAAAGTACGGTTCTGAGACCACTTGGCATCAGAATCACTGAGATGCTTTTTTAAAAAGCAAACCCTTGACCTCCACTCCAGGTAAGTTCTCAGGCAGATAGAGTCTTGGAGGTATTTGATTGATACTGTGGACTAAATGAGTTTAGTGCAAGCTTGGCTAATGCAGACTTCAACTAAACATTTATTGAATAATAACTGTGGAAGCCACGTGCTAGGCAATAGTGGTACAAAAAGCATAAAACCTGCTCATCCAAACCCTGAAGGAGTGTACACAACTTGTGAGAAGATTAATCTGGTGGAAGGAGAGACTATTCTACAGTAACTTGATACATACAATAGGTTACATTAATTTTGTGATAATTACATTCATGTGGAATTTGGGCAAGGTACATTCCCACACATAACAGCCTACACATGCACACACAATATGTGCCTTTATTAAAAGAAATAGCTGGACCAGGGGAAAGAGCAACCTAGAAAATACTTTTGTGACCTACTTTCCATGTTGGCAGATCCTGTGTTGATGATTCCTCCTCCTCTCTCTACCTACTGCAGACTTTCTACTGACGAAATGAACAGTAATTGAATATAGATACAGATAGAATACAATTTCTGTTTGAACACGTTCAGTGGCTGGAGTTCCTTAGGTAACTATTTAGTAAACTTAATTTTCATTCTTTAATACATATGACATGAATGCTTACTGCAAGCCAAGGTGCAAGGAATTCTGGTTTTTTCTTCTTCCCTAATTATAGATTTATTTTCCTGAAAGATTATTTTATTCATGTTGTCTTCACTTGATTGTGTGTAATTTCAATTCAGTTATTGACTAACTAGGCTAGGAGGGAGGAAACAGATAACTGAAAATAGTAGCAAAATGTGATAGATTTAGTGTATACTTATTTAAAATTACATCTGATTTCTGGCAACTGTTTTACTGTTCTAAGGACATCACCCATAATATAGCTGGTGTAAACTTATTATGGAAGTGATATATGACATATAGGCACACTTTCACTATTCTGTGGACATCATCTAGAAGTACACAGAATGATATGGGAACAGCCATTTGAAGGCATAAACCTAATCCCTTCTGAGTTATAAAAAGAGGAGAATAGAGAAAAAGACACACAGGGGGGAGGACGCCATATAAAGACAGACACACACGACACTTGTGAGATTTGAAGCCATCAGCATGACATTCATTGCTTGATGTAGAAAGGGCCATGACTATTTGTTAAACGGTACTTTATTTATTTATTCCTTTTTGTAGCTGAGCGTTTATTTTATCCAAGTATTAGGACAGGACCTGAGCTGGGCATATTTGCAGCCCCAGCTTCCTATTCCCTGTTCCTTCTGCCCTCACTGATTCCCCATCCCCCTTCCTAGTTCTCACCCAGGAGCCAGGAGTCCACAGCTGTTCACATCCCCCCTTCACCTGCACGTGCAGCTGGCCATGGCCTCACTCTTAGGAGCTGCTGCAGGTAGAGGAAGAGACGCTTTCCTGGGGGTCACTGTAGACCCAGCATGGCACCTTTTGGCTCTATGTATATTTCCACACAATAGATTGTTTCTAATATTTAGATTTTTCATTGCTTTATAGACATTGAATTTTTTACAAGTGGGCCATTTAAAAAAGATCTGTAACCTAGGTAATCTTCCACTAGATAATAAAGAATTGACTAATTACAAAATAAGAACACTGCTGAGTGATATGTATATAGGCACCCACAGTAAATATGATTGCAGGAAAAAGTTGTTAAATGGCTTGCCTAGGACGGTTGTAGGAGCCCTGGTGGCACAACGGTTAAGCACTCAGCTGCTGACTGAAAGGTTGGCAGTTCAAACCTATCCAGCAGCTCCACAGGAGAAAACTCTGATGATCTCCTCCCGTGAAGATTACAGCTTAGAAAACCCTACGGGGCAGCTCTACTGTGGCCTGTAGTGTCGCTTTGAGTCAGAATTGACTTGATGGCACCTAACAACAACACCCGCAGGACAACTATACGGAATATTTGGAAGCTCATTCATCTTTGGTTTTCAATTTCGTATCAAAGAGCTTTTGTGTGTTGACAAAATTCAGGTTGTATTTTGTGGGGAGAGATGTTTCATACTGTTGTAATGATCATCACAGTGGTTATTAATGGAGCCCAGCTCGGGCTTGGGGCATGGTGGTGCTGAGATGATGAATTTATGATGTGATGTTATATTGCTTCGAAACAAGCTGGCTTTGCCCATATATGTAAACTAATTTTGAAGTTTGGGCTAACATGAAAACAGATAATGGGAAAAAGAGTACCTAATGATCTTATAACCTAATGCCGCCATGATAAATAAAAAATTCCATAATTAAGTAGCTTTTAAAGAACAGAAAATTATTTCTCTCCATTTAGGAGGCTAGAAGTTCAAATCTTGGGCATGGCTTTAGGGGGAAGTCTTTCTTTGTCTATTTTAGCTTCCAGTAGCTGCCAGCAATCTTTGGGGTTCTGGGGCTTGTGGATGTATCTGTCACATGTGTCTGTCTTTATGTGGCATCTTCCTCGGGTGTGTGTCTCTCTTTCTCTTTTATTCTTTTTGTAACTTTGAAGGGATTAGGTTCAGGACCCATCCTACTCTGATACAACCTCTTTAACGAAACAAAAGAATCCGTGCTTCTAAACAGGGTCACATTTACAGGTACAGGGGTTAGGATTTCAACACATTATTTTAGGATACAATTCAATCCGTAAGAGAAACGTTTATTTGTGCACTAGGTACGTATCAAGTTATGAGTCACACACAACACGATTTGCACCAAATCTGTGAGGGCAGTTTTCTCCTCTCCTTTCTTTACACAGAAGTAACTGTGGTTCCAAGTGTTAAATCAAGTGCCCAAGAGTCTGTGCACTTTCCACCTCATCCCTGGAACCAACAAAAAGTTATTAAGATGATTTTGTACTTGCTTCTGTAGGACTTATTGCCAGTTGCCATTGAGTCAGCTCCGACTCATGGCAGCCCCACGTGTGTCAGAATAGAGCTGTGCTCCATAGGGTTTTCAGTGGTTGATTTTTCGGAAGTAGATTGCCAGGCATTTCTTCCCAGGTTCCTCTAGCTGTACTCCAACCTCCAACCTTTTGGTTAGCGGCCAAGCGCATTAAACTGTTCGCATCACCCAGGGGTTCCAAGACTTCCTGCATACTGGTTATAATCATTAATGACTATTTTCCCCAAGGGTCTTTTGCCCATTGTATGTCAGATTTTAAGGTGTATCTCAATTTCAGAAGTCCAAGGTAACTTGCAATGAGTGTTCTCTTTCCATTCAGCTTCTTAAGCGCTTTGTACCTTTCTGTATGGCCTTCTGATAGGCTTATTGGTATGTCTTTGTCTCATCAGGCTCGCCTGTGCACTTCTCAAGTGCAGGAACTGCCTCTTCTCTGAATTCTCTGAAAGACCTGGCCCACGATGAGGGGCCTTTCTGATAAAGATTTGTTTTTGTGAATGTGTTGAATCAAGCCCCGCAAGATTAATTTTGATCTGTTTATAGTAGAATTAAAGAAAGTTAGTGGTGCAAATGGTTAAGCGCTTGACTGCTAACTGAAAGGTTGGAGGTTCCAGTCCATCCAGATGTGCCTCGGAAGAAAGGCCTGGTGATCTGCTTCCAAAAGGTCACACCCTTGAAAACTCTATGGGGCAGGTCTACTTTGTAACACAGGGGGTCACCATGAGTCAGAGTCTACTGGGGGCCCCTAATAACAACAGTAACATGAAAGAATTGAGTTAGTATTCACAATATGTGGCATTGTCTCTGCTGCCCATCAACTGAGAGTAATTCTTTTTTGGTTTGTTTGGATTCATTTTAGCAGATTTAAAGAAAATCTCCAGTTCCAGTGCTGCAAAATCTAGTCTCCCCAAATCGGGACTTCGCCCTCCTGGCTACTCGCGGCTCCCGGCTGCCAAGCTGGCCGCCTTTGGCTTCGTCCGCAGCACCAGCGTGTCCTCAGTCTCCAGCACCCAGTCTGCGGACAGCACCCAGACCGAGCCCGGCAGGACCAACCGTAAGTGGGTGGGGTGAGGATAAATCCACAAGACGGTTTAATTGTGCTTCATTTTCTTTGCATGGTAAGCTGAGAATTTGGACAGACTACCTTAATCTACCCTCGTTGGAAGTTTGAAAAAACATCTGTTGAAGAAAAATTCCGATTTGGCACTTTTTCTTATTGTGGGGAGTTCATGTGCCAGAGGAATATTTTTAAAGTGACTCTTAGCATCTAAAACATTACTTATCCAGGTACTGATTCCAGGAGCCCTTATGCTTCTTGGGTTCTAGGTAAGAAGTCAAAGAATGATCTAAAAAAGGCATTACTACATGGAGCTACCAGGGACCATACTAGATGTGAATTATTAGCTGATAGAATCCATTTTCATCACATGGAATTACCTGTAATGAGTTACCTGTAATGCCTTCAAATTAGTGAAGCGCTTGACTGGATTTCTAAAAGCTAACTAAACGATGTAAAAAACAAACAAGCACAGCTGAGCTTCTAGTCTGTGCCCAGAAAGCCCACATTAGCTGAGAGGATGTCACTCCACGCTTGTTTGCTGGGACTGGTGGGCTGGGGGCTGTATTCTAAGATATGGATTAAGAGCCTTTAAGGCAAGTCACAGCAGCCCCTGCCCCACTCTTCTGAGCCTTCGATGACCAGATCCCATCCCAGCTGTGTCGACTTCAAAGTCATTGTTATTAGAGCTGAAGCCGTGGATTCTCAGATGATGTTAGCAAGAACATGTCATGGGGCCAGGGTGGTGCAGAGCTGTGTTGAAGGGATTATAGAAGTAGAATCAAGTTGGAGTAAAGAGAAAGAGAGACTGTGTTTTATTTATTTTTAAATTTCCTTTCTCCATCGCCATTGAGTCGATTCCAACTCACAGTGACCCTGTAGGACAGAGTAGAATTGCCCCATAGGATTTCCAAGGCTGTAATCTTTAAAGAAGCAGACTGCCACATCTTTCTCCCACAGAGCGGCTGGTGGGTTCGAACTGCCAACCTTTCGGTTAGCAGCTGACCACTTAACCACTGCACCACCAGGGCTCCTATCTCTTGGGTTTACAGAGATGTAAACCTTTACAGTTCCAAATTCTAATCTACCTTGTTATTCATAAAAGCAATGCAGTACGTCTTCCTTTATCATGTGTTTGTAAGTGGGCTCTAAGAGCTTACTTGCTCTTTGGGTCTCCTGAAGGTGCTATGGAAGCTATTTTCACTCAAGGATTCATTTTAGGAGTACCACTGTACTGTAATTACAGATTATATCGTTGCATAGTAGATACGTCAAAATCTGAAACATGAATATAATAAAGAATTATTTGCAGAAGTATAGTTCATACTTCTAGATATTTATGTGCGTACAGGAGTCCTGGTGGCACGGTGATTAAGAGCTATGGCTGCTGAACAAAAGGTTGGCAGTTCAAATCCACCAGCTGCTCTTGGAAACCGTATGGGGCAGTTCTACTTTGTTCTATAGGGTCGCTACGAGTCAGAATTGACTCGACAGGCAATGGGTTTGGTTTGGTTTATGTGCATATAAGAAGTCTGAAGATTTTGAAATACAGGAGTGCCTATACGCCATCATTCTAGTAGTAAAATCCCCAATGATATGTTTCTCTTTTAGAGAGAACATGAAAGAAAAATGTCCAATGGTATATATTCTTTCAGGGAAGGAGTTAAGGTTTTGAGTTCTTAAGAATTAATTAATGTCAAGGTGAGTTGAGCCCCGTCCCCATTCCAGCAGCGTTTGCTAAAGCAGAGCTGACAGGTGTGGAAGGAATAATTCCAGGTGTGCTTAGGGCATTTCTGCCCACCTCTGCTCCAGAGGATGCTTATAGGGAGGGACCCCTAGGCACCCAGGGGACACCAGAGCTGTTATGTGCCAGAGAAAGGAACTTCTAGTTTAAACACTTCCTTTTAAAAAGTGGTGTTTTCTTTTATATTTTTAAAAACACAGTATTTTAGGATTGTTGTGTAATTACCTGCCACCTACTACAGTGAAACCTGTGAGAGCCACAACTCGACGGAACTGCCTTATTTTTTTGGATCTCGTGAGTTTTCCACCTTCGACGGTGCAGTCTTACGCTTTTCTGTCGCTCATTTTAGTGGAAAATATTTGAGTTTCTTTCTCAACAGGTTTCTGCCTTACACAGATTCCAGCTTTCCTGGGTGTTACTGTATATGTAAAATGTGTACCTTGTGAATAAACCGTTTGGTCTCACATAGGTGATTTTTTTTTAAAGGAGCACAGTATTTATGGGTGATATTCATTATTTTTTTAACCAATCTGCTATTCAGCTACAAGGCGACCTCAGGGGTTTTGGTTCAAGGTTTGAAGCATTTGGGGCACTTTAAAGTGATTCGGTGTGAACCTGTTTGTGTTTATTGGGCTAGCCTGGTTTAGCTGCGTCTCTTCCTAGGCTGTTTTCCTGGGTCCGAGGAGCAAGTGGTGGTGAGTGTGGACTGGTCGCTCCGTGCAGACTTGGATGTGAGGTGGCAGGGCCACTCGGGTCCCAGCTGTTCCGTGTGGCATTTGTCCTCCACACTGGCTCTGGCCCCCGTGCCATTAGATGAGCCCCACTGGGCAGAGGTTTGTCTTGGCTTCTAAGTCAGGTGCCCTGCTGTGTCTTGTACCTATAGGTTTTTGCAAATGGAGTATGTTCGTGGGTCTTCAGAACTTGACGTGTTTTACCATCCCATTCACCTCCCCCCACACCCCCGCCATATTGCAGATGAGCAAACTAGATCAGAAGTACTTGCTGCAAGTCCTGGGCCAGTGAAATTCCTCTGGATTTAGTTCTTAAGTTGCCATATATGGTGAAGACATACCTGTGGTTTAAATGTCTTTCCTTTCTATCAGTGAAGCAAGTCTCAGCGTCAGGGCTGTCTTGAGAGACCCTCAGGCCAGGCCCACCTCTGCTGCCTTCCCCAGTGTCAAACAGGCCCGCAGGGACACTTTAAGTGACAGGCAGCATTTCATTTCATGGAGAAGCAGCTCTGTGGCTGGGCAGCTGTCATCGTGAGGAAGTGCTGCTCAGGAATTCAGCTGCCTCCTTGTAACTTCTTCCTAAGAGTCACGGTCCCGCTGGAGTAAGTAGATAGAGAGCTGCTGTTGAGTCGACCTCATGTACATGCTATTGAGGCGACCCTGTGTACAGCAGAACAAAACACTGCCTGGTCTACATCACCCTCAAGATCTCTGGCACGTTCAAGTCCATCATTGCAGCTACAGTGCCAATCCATCTCACTGAGGGTCTTTCTCGTCCTCGCTGGCCCTCTACTTAACCAAACATGATGTCTTCCTCCAGAGGTTGATCCCTCCTGATGACATGTTCAAAGCAAGAGAGTTAGGCAATGTTCTGTTGTGATCCAAAAGATTTTCCTTGGCTAATTTTTGAAGTAGATTGCCTGGCCTTTGTTCCTAGTCTGACAATCCAGAAGATCCACTGAAACCTGTCCACCATGGGCGACCCTACTGGTATTTGAAATACTGGTGGCATAGCTCCCAGCATCACGCAGGCCACCACACACTGACAAACCTATCTTCTTCATTCTTTCCATGCAGCGGCCCTCGAGCTGTGGTCATAGCTGCCTCTGCTCCTTTACACATTCATCATGTGAAGAAGATGAAGTCGGCCCATTTAACCCCAAATAGTATTTCAAATTATCTAGTTAGTGATCCACGCCTTTTTAGATTTAAATTGATGGGGAAAAAAGTAAATTTTCTAAATTTCAAATGATAGTGTTTGAGCACCTAGTGTTCAGGTCTGACTCAATGTGTAGTTCGTAATTCTTTTCCAGTTTTAACAGAAGGAAAGATAATCCCCAATTATGGTGATGGAAAGTAAAGGAAAAAAAATGACTATAGCATTTAGTGTTGCTAATGTACTGTAGCCTAAGTGTACCTGGTTGTCAGGTTAGTCAGCGATGAGGTATGGACTTGATTTTCCCAGTGGATAGGTAGGTGTCATTTAAAACCTTTGGGAGTCTGTATCGGGGGGGGAAAAGAAAGACTTAGGGTTTTGTAAGTTAATCATGAATGAAAATAGATCCTTATCATCCAAGGATGGGACAATTTTTGTGGAGAATCATATCTCATTGTATATTCTGAATAACAGAGCCCTGGTGCTGTAGTGGTTAAGCACTCTGCTGCTAACCAAAAGGTTGGTGGTTCGAATCCCCAGCCACTCCTTGGAAACCCTATTATTGGGTGCTCATGAAACAGAAAATACCTATCAGAAAATAGCCTGAAGAAGATGGCACTTGTAAATATCCTTTCCATTTCTCCTTCTCATCCTCTCTTCTCAACCTCTGTCATTTTCTCTGTGGGCTGAACTGCGACCAGAAATCACGAGGCAGAGATTTTCAAAACAGAAGTAAAAAAGATAAATTAGGTTTTTCTCTTGTTCCTTTTCCTGGTACAGGGAAATGGTACATGATGGGGGAAGTAGGAATACAATTGAGGAGGTAGGGAAAAGTAAGACATTTGTATAACTAATAGTGATGGAGGATATATGTGTTCAGAGCCTTGAACACGGTACAAATTGTATAGAAGTGCCCATGTTAGAGGTAAGGGTTAGATTCTGATGAGAGCGATCGGGGAGTTTCTCAGAGGGGTCTGTACACATGGGCAGGACTTTGAGATTTGGACATGGACTCTAGGAGATCTTTTCAGGGGAGCTGTTGGTATATCAAAAAAAAAAACTTGTGAACTAAGGAGCTGCCGTTTCTGGTCCCACCTGCGAGTTCATCATGGCTTTGCCTGCCTTCACTGTACCGAGGCCTAAGTGTTCAAGTTCCTCAAGGCCTTGTTCACAGAATGCGTCCATTTCAACTGCCTCTTCTCTTTGGTCGTCTCATCCACAGTTTCTGCTGTTAGCACTTTGGGCACCATAGGGCAGCCGTATCTCCAGCCCCAGCCTCTCTCTGTAACTGGTTGTTATTGTTGGGTGCTGTCCAGTTGATTCTGACTCATAGTGAACCGATATGACAGAGTAAATCTGCCCTGTAGGGTTTGCTAGGCTGTAATCTTTATGGGAGCAGATCATCAGGTCTTTTCTCCCCTGGAGCCACTGGTAGGTTCAAACCATTGACCTGTTGGTTAGCAGTCAAGCGCTTAACACTTTCACCACCAGGGCGCCTTCTCTAGAACTACCCTTGCATTTCAAATTACCTGCCACATGTCTACAAGCAGGTGACCTAAGTTTTCCAAAAGTGGATCCTTTGTTATCCTTTATAAACCAACGCCTCCTCTGGAAGTTGCTCTATCTTATAATGATATCTATGATGTTCTGGTTACCCAGGCTACAGATTTCAGAATCTGTGTTTACTCTTGCCTTCTCTTACGGATCGAAATATGTGCTGGAATCCTAACCCTTATACCTGTGGATGTAATCTCATTTGGGAATAGGGTTTCCTTTGTTATGTTAATGAGACCATATCGGTGTAGAGTGTGTCTTTTTTTTCCTTTTTTTATTATTGTACTTTAAGTGAATGTTTACAATTCGAATTAGTTTCCCATACAAAAACTTATACATACATTGTTATGTGGCCCTAATTGCTCTCCCTATAATGTGACAGCACACTCCTCCTTTCCGCCTCTGATTTCCCGTGTCCGTTCAACCAGCTCCTGATTCTCTCTGCCTTCTCATCTCACCTCTGGACAGAAGCTGCCCATTTAGTCTCATGTATCTACTTGAGCTAAGAAGCTCATTCTTCATGAGTATCATTTTATGTCCCATAGTCCAGTCTAATCTTTGACCGAAGAGTTGGCCTCAGAAATGGTTTTAATTCTTGTCTGACACAGAGTCCAGGTGCCATGCTTTCTGGGGTTCCTCCAGTCTCAGTCAGACTACTAAGTCTGCTCTTTTTACTAGAATTTGAGTTCTGCATCCCACCTTTCTCCTGCTCTGTCAGTGACTCTCTGTTGTGTTCCCTGTCAAGGCGGTCATTGGTGGTAGCCAGGCACCATCTAGTTCTCCTGGTCTCAAGCTGATGAAGTCTCTGGTTTATGTGGCCCCTTTTGTCTCTTGGGCTTATACTTTTCTTGTGTCTTTTGTGTTCTTCATTCTCCTTTACTCCAGGTGGTTGGGACCAACTGATGCGTCTTAGATGGCCGCTCTCTAGCTTGTGTCTTAAACCTAACCACTTTCGAGATATAAACAGAGCAGATTAGAGACAAGCAAGCACAAACGGGGGAAAGATAGATGCCAAGTAGAGATTACCAAGAAACCGAGGAACACTGGGGCTACAGAAGCTGAGACAAGCATCCTCCCCTAGAGCAGACAGAAAAAGAGCCTTCCCTAATGACAGGTGCCCTGAATTGAGACTTCTAGCCTTCTAAACTGAGAAAATAAATTTCTGTTTGTTAAAGCCCCCACTTGTGGTATTTCTGTTACAGCAGCACAAAGAAACTAAGACACCTTTTTTCTGCCTCCATGTCTCTTTGGTGATCGAATCTGGTCAATTCTTCCTCTCTCTAATTGACTTCATCCTCCCTCTTCTCTCCTCCTCATTTTAGTTTAAATCTGTGGTAACTATTCCAGGCACATTGTCCCTCTCTACTCTGAGATTGTTTTTCCTATGGCCTGTTTTCATTTTGTTCCGTGGTACCCCTGTGTCTGCTTCTATTCCTTGATGGACATACAGGTCCTCCTCGACCTGGTCCCAATCTTCTCCTCACCTTTTACCTTATATCGTCCTCTGACAACACCCAGCCTGAAATTGTCCACGTTCTTCTCTGAGGGCTTTGTCCTTTCCTACCTTTGGATCTTGGTGCAAGCCAGTCACCTCTGGAATGCCCTCCCACCATCTCTCTCTGTAGAATCTGTCCTTTCCAGATACAACTCAATAGCCACATCCTCTAAAAAGCCTGCCTTCCTCTTGTGAACAGTTTCCCCTGGGAACTCATAGGGTCTTTGCTTGTATCTCATTGGTGGACTATTACATACTATCTCATTGAAGTTAATTGTTTATTTTGTCCTGTCTTATGTATAAATTGTAAGCTCTTTGAGGAAAGGGGCTATGTCTCTTCAAAGTTTAGTAACCCTGAGACTACCTAGCACTGTCGTTTACACAAGTAGAATTTCAAGAGAAATTCTCTTCCAATAGAAATTTTTCACTTATGTACGAGTATGGAAAAAGAACTTTGAGAGTAACCTGGGTGGTCTTCGGAATATTTTATACTTGGAACACATTTTCACATTATGCACAGCTTTTGATAATTGGGGAAGTTCATCATTGTAGTTTTCACAATTTTCTAGAATCTCTGAAATGACTGTGGTGTACCTATAGATAATTTACATAACTCAAAGAGTAAAAAAGATAATACCCATTGTCGTCAAGTCAATTCTGACTCATAGCAACCCTATCGGATAGAACAGAATTGGCCTATAGGGCTTCCAAGGCTGTAATCTTTACGGAAGCAGACTGACGTATCTTTCTCCCCTGGAGCAACTGATGGATTCGAACCGCTGACCTTATGGTTAGCAGCTGAGCACTTAACCACTGTGCCACCAGGTTTCCTACAAAAGACAATAGGTCATTTGAATTATATTCAGAGATAAATCATTACGTAGACTGACCTAGCAGTCTCATGAATGTCTAATGACCTATATATCTCCTTGCATATCATTAGTTATTTTAAACGAATTGGGCCAAAACCGTACTGTTGAGGCTGTTTATTTCAGAGAATTTAAAAGCTGCCAAAATTAGCCATCTTTGTTTGGAGAGCTTAGATATGCTCATTAAATTCCAGAGTTTCATTTATTGTTTTAATATTTAAAACAAATAAGTAGATATTCTTTTAATTATTGAATAGGATTTGGGTTCTCTGGATAATCTCAAGTGGGAAATAGCTAGCCTTTTTTGGAAGGTTAAACAATGAAAATAGGGGTTAATACAATGGTAACTTCAATATTTACACTCATGAATACTATAAAATACATGTACATACATAACAGGTTTGATTTTCTAGGTCTGATGTGCATTTTAAATAAGATCATAGTTAACAGGGAATGTTATCAATAACTCCTACAGAAACAGCAATAAACCTAGCTCATGTTGCATTGGCAAAGAGAGACCCGTTGTTTTATTTATGGAAAAGGGAGCTGAATGTGACTCTTGGGTCAGATTGCAGAGACACCGTTGCCTGTTTGAGTTTAAGCCTTATTGAAGCCTTTGTTCATTCTCTTTCAGAATACTCAGACAATGATCAGGTCCACCCAGAGATGGGATGAGAGTGTACCGTATTTTTATTTTTATGCAAATAACACACACTTTCTATGTTTGCCAATGGAGCCGTCCCCTCCCCCAGGTATTTTTGTAAGCAGGCCATGCTAAGTTTTTTACATATTGCTGTTGTTATGTTAATGAGACCATATCAGTGTAGGGTGTGTATGTTGCTGTAAAAATTAGCATAGCGAAAATACCTAGGGGGAGGGGCACAGTTGGCAAAAAAAAAAAAAAAACAGTATGTGTGTTATTTGCATAAACTTTTTTTTTCAAATTGTGTTTCAGGTGAAAGTTTACAGTGCAAATTAGTTTCTGATTCAGAGATTTATACACGAATTGTTTTGTGACATTGGTTGCAATCCCATTGTGTCAGCACCCTACCCCTTTCTCTTTACACCATAGGTTCCCTGTGTCCGTTAGTCCAGATTTCCTGTCCCTTCCTGCCTTCTCAGCTTTGATTTTGGGGCAGGTGTTGCCCATTTGTTCTCGTATACTTGATTGAACGAAGAAGCATGTTCCTCACGTGTTACTGTTTGTTTTATAGGCCTGCCTAATCTTGTTTTGTTTTTAAGAGAACTGAGTGTTTAGGGATAAATTTTTTTACTTCTAGTAAAAAATAATTTTGGGTTTAACTCCCTGGGTTTTCTTGGCTGTCTTGTTTTGTGAAGATCAAGCTGGCCCTCTCCCTTCCCCAGCCTTGCTTTCATTCAGCATCTGCTGCGTGTTAAGTACTCTGCTTGGCTGGGGCCACCATGGCCAGGAAGCCATGATCCTCACCCTTGAGGAGCTAGGAACCCAGTGTGGAGATAAAAGAAAAAAAAAAAACCAGTTGCCCTCAAGAGGGTTCTGATTTATGGTGACCCCATGTGGGTCAGAGTATAACTGTGCCCCAGAGGGTTTTCAATGACTGATTTTTTCAGCAATAGATCCCCAGGCCTTTCTTCCAAGGTGCCTCTGGGTGGATTTGATCCTCCAACCTTTAGGTTAGCAGGCAAGCGGATTAACTATTCATACCACCTAGGGACTTCGGTGTGGAGATTGGAACGTGCACATAAATACATGCAGAGAAATGCTAGCATGGGTACGACTGTAGACTGCACAGTGCTTTTTGGGTGGGCTGGAAGAGAAGGTACATGGTGGAGGGAGCATTCAGTTCACCCTGACTCAGGGTTCAAGAAAACCATCATACCTCTCTGGTCCTTGCCTGGCTGACTCAGAGCTACCATGTTAGAGCTTCAGATTTCATTATTCCTAATATTTACTTTCCCACGCTGCCTTAAGGTAATGACAACTTGCTGGATTTGCTTTAAAAGAGTCAAGCAAAGAAAAAACTCGGGAGAAGAAAGATGAAAAAAGATTGGGAAATTTTCAGTAATTCTTAAAGCAGGATGATGGAACTGCAGAACCTTCTCTCTTTGTCTTGGGTTTTATTTCTCAAGAGTGGTTAAGACCGGCAGGCTGAATATAGACTGTGGGTGTTGGCATCCCACTTCTGCTCTTTACTAGCTCTTTGGGTGAGTTATTTAACCTCTCTGTGCCTCTGCATCCTCACTGTAAAATAAAAATAGTAATAGTAGCTACCCCATGTTGTTGTTGTTAGCTGCCATCCAGTTGGCCCAGTGGCGTCACTAGGTTGGTGTCACCCAGTGAAGTAACTCACGGTGTCACCACCCCCCGGGGGCGGGGCCATCCGTCAATCCCCTCGCCTCGTGGGCGGAGCAGCCTGGCCCTGCCCCACCCCCACACAGCACCTAGCGCCCGCAGTGCTGTCTTGCTGCCCCCCCGGCCCCGCCCCTGTGGTTCCCCACAGCTCCTCCCCTCTCCCACTGGCCAAGGTGGAGACCCTCCTCTTGGCGCAATGGTGGGCGTGTGGCCCAGGGGTGGTGATGAGTTACTGCACTGGGTAACACCAGCCCTAGCGACTGGTGGGTGACGGGGGTGGGGAGGGGTGTGGGAGTGTGATGAGTCACCGCACTGGGTGAGGGGTGACACCAGCCCTAGTGACGCCGCTGCCTTAGCGGCCCATCCCCTGGCGGTGCTGCAGACTCTGGGGTTATTTTGGTGGCACCCCCCGATTGTGTCAGGAGTGCAGTTCGCACCCCACCTAGTGACACCTCCTGAGTCGACCCGGACTCATGGCGACCCAATGCAGAACGGAACAAAATGCTGCCTGGTCCTTCGCCCTCCCCACGATGGGGTGAGGATTAGACCATTATGATCCATAGAGTTCTCATCGGCTGATCTTCAGAAGATTACCAGGCCTTTCTTCCTGGTCCATCTTAGTCTGAAAGCTTTGCTGAAACCTGTTCAGCATCATAGTAACACACAGGCCTTCACCAGCAGATGGGTGGTGGCTGCACACACGTGAGGTGCACTGACTGGGAATCGAACCTGGGTCTCCTGTATGGAAGACAAGAATTGTACCACTGAACCACCACTGCCCCTGTAGCTACTCCATCCAGTGCCAGGTGGCATCAAGTTGACTCTGACTCATGGCGACCCGTGTGTGTCACAGTAAAAACTATGTTCCATGGAGTTTTTGATGACTGATTTTTCAGAAGTAGATCGCCAGGCCTTTCTTCCAAGGAACCTCTGGGTGATTCAAACCTCTAACCTTTTGGTTAGCAGAAAGTACATTAACTGTTTGCAGCACCCAGTGACTCCCATAGCTACCCAAGAGGGTTGTCTGAATGGAAAAACAGGGCCTGGCACGATAATAATAATGTGTGCGGGCCCATCTCCCTCTGTTGGCCGTATGCATAAAATTCTATGTTGAGAAGGATTCAGAGGGTCAGTGGAAAAAATGACCATAACATTTATTATGATAGATGTTTACTTCATATCATTTATGAGTCACTAAGATGGCAGTCGTAGAAGTCGATCAGTTAATTTTCATGGAAGTCTCTTGGAGTGTAAGCTTGTGTTCTTTTTTTTTTGTTGTTGTTGGGATATTTATAAAATACAGGCAAGGAACATTGTGTTTTGATTTCTTTATCTACTATATCTCTGCCATGTCCTTAACATATTATCATTCAAGAAAATACATCCAGTTGGGTTCCCTTTAAGTAAAACATATTTATGCAAGGTGACTAATAACCTAACACATTAATCTGAGCTGATAGCATTTAAAGCCTATGCCCAAAATAGAAACTGAGAGTTGGATCTGATTTTATTTCTGTGTTTTTCCCATGTCTGTAGAAAAAAAAAGAGAGAGAGAGAGAGAACATTTGGTTTTGCAGTGTATGAAGGGCTTTGCACAATGTCTCATTTTGCTAGAGTCTAATTTCCATGTACTAGGGCTTCCCTTTGTCACATGTCTCAGCCCAATCTGGGTGAGTGGGAAGAAGAGAAAAGTGAGAACAAAAACCAAAATAAGCTTCTGATTTTCTCTGGAAATGAGGAAGTCAACCAAATGTCACTGATGGATTTAAATACCGTTTCCCCAGAATCTGTAATTATGTAGTTTAAAGTATTCTTTATAAGGGAAAAAATAGATTTATTTTCATCGAAGCTTGCTGTTAATTTTCCTAATTAACCCCACACATTCGGTCCTTTCTCTGTCTCTTTTCTTTTCTTCCTTCCACACGTTTCCAAAGGAAAGCATGGTTTTTATGAGCATTATTCAGCAATGCCTATAAAAGAAGCTGGTTCCTTTATTGATTAAGTAACAGCTATTTTATCTGCCTTCAGCTGTCTGGGCAAAACTGTTAGAAATCATATTGTCCCTCAAAGTGCTTATCAAGTTTATAAGTGTCATATCTAGAATGTTCTAACTCATTCAAGATATTTAATGAGGAAAGAATCGCCAAAAACAGGAAGAAAAAAAGGAAGGATCACCTTGAGCTATGGAAAAAGTAGTTAAGAAGTATGTCACACTTGCATGCATAATATGCATTAAGACCAGCATTTGTGGTGATAGAATATTCTTTGGGAAAGTCAGCTAACCTTGGTGGACTCAGTTTTCTATTTAAAACTTGGAAGAGATTGGACTAAATGAATTGATCACTTTGGGCTCTGAAGAGCTGGCATTTTGTAACTTTATTCTGTAAGAAATACAGAATCATTCATGATTTTTGACTGGTGGATAACCAGAACTATATTGGAGGAAAATGATTATGATAATTGTGAGTACCAGTTTGGAGAAGGGAGACTGGAGAGAGATCTTAAACCAAAAAAAACAAACCCATTGCCATCGGGTCAATTCTGACCCATAGCAACCCTACAGGACTGAGTAGAACTGCCCCTAGGGTTTCCTAGACTCTAATCTTTATGGGAGCAGATGGACAAGTCTTTTCTCCTGCGGAGCTGCTGGTGGGTTCAAACCGATAACCTTTCGGTTAGTATCAAAACACCTAACCATTGCAACGTTAGGGCTCTCTAGATAGATATAGAGATAGAGATATGTCACTGGGTGTCACAAATGATTTGCGCTTGACCGCTAACTTAAGGGAAACCCTGGTGGTGTAGTGGTTAAGAGCTATGGCTGCTAACCAAAAGGTCGGCAGTTCAAATCCACCGGGCAGTCCTTGGAAACTGTATGGGGCAGCTGTCCTATAGGGTTGCTAGGAGTCACAATTGACTTGACAGCAACAGGTTTTTTTTTTTTTTT
>NW_004444054.1:1546096-1568157 GCF_000243295.1 Trichechus manatus latirostris
ACTCATAGCGACCCTACAGGACAGAGTAGAACTGCCCCATAGAGTTTCCAAGGAGTGGCTGCTGGATTCAAACTGCCGAGCTTTTGGTTAGCAGCCAATCTCTTATATATATACTTTTATATATGTGTGTGTGTGTGTGTGTGTGTGTGTGTATAAGTGAAACTTGTGAGAGCCAGAACTCGACGGGACTGCCTTGTTTTTGCAGGTCTCCTTAGTTTTTTGCCTTTGACAGGGTGCTTACTATCGCTCGCTGTTAAGAATCTTACCTTGTTTTAGTGGTGAGATTTCCACCTTATACCTTTCACAGGTTTTACTGTATACACACACATATATCTGTATACTTTTACAGCTTTGCCAAAAACTGCAGTGAAGTCTCCCCACCCCACCTCTTACCCTTGCCACAAATAACGGTGGCAGGAAGGTAGCCGCAGGAGGCTCTCCTATGTGGCTGCTATGACAGAAATCTGAGGCACAGCTCTTTCCTTTGCACTATTTATTAGAAACTGTGTGGCAGGGAGTTGACATGCCAGACATACCCAGCCGTCAACTGCCAACACCCGCTGACTCTGACCCTGTGATTAGAAAATGGAACGTGCCAGCACATGGCAGGTGCTGTCAGTCCTGGGGTGGGCTCTGAAGTTGGTGCCAACCAAGGAGTCTTCTGTTGCTGTTAATAAGGTTTGTTAGTAAAGGCTTTTGAGCCTGGATGGACTCTGTCAAAATGATTTCACTTAACAAATACGCTAATTAAACTGGAGGTCAAGTGGCAGGCTTTGTTTCTAGCAGGTGCTATTAGTTTGTGTGAAATGGTGACGCTGATAATGCATGAGAGACAGTCTACGTCTTCCTAATTTTTATTACTGCTAAGGAAAAGATATGAGGTGTTGGTGGCTCAGTGGTAGAACTCTGATCTTCCATTTAGGAGACCCAGGTTCGATTCCCAGACAATGCACCTCATGCACAGCCACCACCCATCTGTCAGTGGAGGCTTGTGTGTTGTTGTGATGCTGAACAGGTTTCAGCAGAGCTTCCAGACTAAGATGGACTAGGAAGAAATTCCTGGCAGTCTACTTCTGAAAGTCAGTGAAAACCCTGTGAATCCCAACAGCCCGATCCACAGCTGATGATGAGGATGTGCAGGACCGGGCAGCATTTCGTTCAATTGTGCATGGGGTTCCCAGAATCAGGGGGCCAACTCGACAGCAACTAACAACAACAAGGAAAAGATAGGCTCACTGGCTTGTTGTTGTTGGGTGCCTTAAGTCAATTTTAACTCGTATCAACCCCATGAGACAGAGTAGAACTGCCCCCATAGGGTTTTCTAGGCTGTAATCTTTACGAGAGCAGTTCACTAGGTCTTTCTCCTGCAGAGCCACTGGGTGGGTTTGAAGCATCAACCTTTCAGTTAACAGCCAAGTGCTTAACCATTGCATCACCAGGGCAGAAGATGTGGAAAACAGCTCACTGGTTAGAGACTGGTTATTTGTCCAGGGAATGTGAGTTCTCTGTGGATAGTCCGTTTTATCCATTGGACACTGTTCATACTCTGAACTAGCTTCTTTCTTCACATGCCCTTAGCTGGTCGTTACTTCCAGGGGCCCCGTTTACCAGTCATAGAAGCCTAGAGTGTCAGCACTGGCACCTTAGATATTACCCAGGTGACTGTGATCGTTCCACACAAGGGAGATGGGTGTCGGGAAAGGTGAGATGACTTTTATCAAGATCTCAGAGTAAGTGGACCAGAGGATGCAGCGTCAGACTGATGTCGTCAGACACTAAGGAGAAAGGCACTAAATATAGCTCCAGGGTGTACTGGAGAAAGGCTACCTGTATAACTTGACTCTTAGGACAAGGGGTACCAGTGGCATTTTGGCCTGGTGATCTACTTCTGAAAATCAATGGCAGCTGCCATTGTTGTGGTCCCACAAGATAAATTGGCAGGGACTAGGATCTAGAAGTTTCCCAGGATACTTGCTTTGCTGAGTATCTAAAGAAGGCTGAGTTCAGCTGCCCCAAATGCATGGGAGCCTACTAGCAGTACACAGATACTGGTTCACCTTTCATGTTAGCAGCCCCTGGAGGCAGCCATGGGGAGGGGGCGGGAGTGTTTGTGTTGGCAGGACTCTGTGCTCCTTTTCAACAACTTTTAAGAGGGGCAGTGAGGTGGACAAAATGGTGCCCTAGGAGTTTAGGAGAACAGGGATCTAGACAAGCACCTGGTTGTCGCCTTGAGCAAATCACACAATCCCTGTGGGTCGCCAGTGTCCTTCCTTTAAAGTGAAGGTTTAGAGGATGGAAAGGTGATTTCCAAAATGCCTGCTATGGAACCCTTGTCTCTGGTCACACAACTCCGGAGCAGAAGGTTCTCAAGAGATTCCGGCACCCCTGAGCATGAGTTTGCTCCTTCTCATGTTCTGATTCAGAAAATATAGGAAAGGCTGCTCATACTGCCCATAGAATTTTCTTTATCACAATTTGAAGACATAAAATTTATGCTAATATTTAGTTACATCCCACACTGTCGATACATGGTGTTGTCAGTGAAAATTAATAATTGCAGAGCTATATACCTAAGCAAAAGAGCCCTGGTGGCACAATGGTTATTCTCTCAGCTGCTAACTCAAAGGTTGGTAGTTCAAACCCACCCATCGGCTGCATGAGAGAAAGATCTAGTGATCTGCTCCCATAAAGATGATATCCTGGAAAACCCTATGGGGCAGTTCTACTCTGTGACATGGGGTAGCCATGAGTCGAAATCAACCCAACAACACACAACACCATACCTAAAAAATTGCTTTTTCCCATTTAAGACAATCTAACTCTTTGATAATATTGTTGAGGATGAAATCCTGAGTCTCGGTGCATGAATACACATCAGGTCAGTTTAACTGCAAGAATAAATGGCTCGAAAAGAAAACTACTTGACAACATCTTAATAGTGGTAAGGTTTTGTTGATCCCTATAGTATTCTTTGATGCTAGTCCTTGTATGTAGTTCATAAAAATAAAATTGATAAATGATCTAGTATATACCAGAAAGTAATTAGAGGTTTAATGTCATGAATTTTGAATTTCAGGAGCAGGTATGACACAATTTTTTATACATACTTTTATCTAACATTTTGAAAAACACTTCTCTTATATAAGTCACTTTAAAACTGAAATTCCTTAAACTTTATAACTTAGGAGTTTGATATGTTGAAATCATGATTGTGTGATTAAGGGAAAAAGTTGACTAAAGTCTGTAGAAAAGTCGGTACCAGAAAGACATGTTTTTGTTTCTAGTTCTGCGTTCTCTCCCGCAGAATCGTTATTTGACTGATGATAGGCCAGAGTCTTACACTGCCGAGTGCCCTCTAGCTTCCATAGTCATATTTAAGCACATGGCTGGGTAAAAGTTTATCAAAAAATCTGTCCTTAGTTATAGCCCTAAGAGATAAAACAAATTTGTAAAGACAGGCAAGCACTCATGCAATTAGCAAATATCAGAGGATGGCCAGTCCTTTCTTACAAAGGTCAGGAAGGAGGGAAGGAGGTGTTATTTTCTATTGCTTCTAAAGTACTGGCCAAAAGTGATCGGGCAAGGAAAAGACACTCGGTATAAATACTGCAAAGGAGGAGACAAACGCAGTCATTCTGATAAAGCGCCGTTCGTGGAAAATCAAAGCAATTGAAAAAAAATTTTTTTAGAACCAACAAGTAAGGAGGCCAGTTGCAAAGTACAGGATAAGAAAAGTAATCGTATTTCTCTATACTCACTAGGAAATATAAGGTAGAAAAAAAGAGCCATTATTAACAGCAACAAAGAAAGAAAAATTCAAATATATTAAAAAAAAAACTAAACAATGTACAGGATCTGTGAAAGAAACTACAAAACTTATGTAAGGGATAGAAAAGGAGACTGGGGTAAGTGAAGACATAGGCCTTTTTCCTGGATGGGAAAGTTCAAGACTATGAAGATGTTGTCGAACTTCTTTCCATTACCCTAAAGATGTGTTGATAAAGCTGCCAATCATAATCCCAATAGGACTTGCCAAATATTCGTTCATCTGTCAGAATAAATGTACAAAAATAATTGGAAAATATCTGAAAATTAGAAGTAACAAGGAAACACTTGCCCTTCTAGTTTTAAAATGTATTGTAAGATTTTAAATGATTATAAACAGACATCTCAGTGGAATGCAATAGAAGATTCAGAAATAAGCTCAAGTCAGTCAATCAATCACAACCGATAAATCTCTCCTTATTAATATATATGTGTATCTATGTGTGTGTGTATATATATATATAATAGACACATAGTATATATGTGGATATCTAACACATTTAATGTGGAAAAGACACATTTTTCAATAAGTAGAATTAGGAAAATTTAGGGGGAAAAAAAGAAGTCATATCTCTATCTCCTATCATATGAAAACAAATAACTTCTGGATGAATTATGCATGTAAATCTAAAACAAAAAAATAAAACCATAAAACACCAGAAGAGGATATAAGTGAATGTTTACATAATCTTAAAATAGAGAAAGATCTTTCCAATCAGTACGCCAAAAGCAGAAGCCGTAAAGGAAAACATTAAAAGATCATTTCAACTTGCGTGAAAAGTCCTTTTTAATTCTTTTAAATCTAAATAAAATGTAAAACTTTCTTAAGTAATAAAATATTTATATGGAAAGCAATAAAGTAGGAAACATTTATAACCATATGAACACTGATTATAATGATTAATATTAAATTTAGTTAATATGTAAAGAGCTCTTACAAATAAGTAAACAAACAAATAGCTCATTAGCAAAAATGGGCAGAAGATGTAAATGGACATTCATAAGAAAAGTGAATTCAGTATCCAACAAACTTATGGTAAATTTCTACCCTCTTTATATAGTAAAACAAATTAAGCGATAAAACATTTTTTCTTGTTCTTAGACTGACACGGATTGAAAAGGGTGATAATACAGAGAGAGTTGGTGAGTATATGGGAAACTGGGCAGCCCTGTAACTGTTGTTGAAGTCATAAATTGGTGCAATATTTAAGAAGGATACTTGGTGATATTTAAAAAGAAACCCTTAATATTGTGAATTTCTTTTTTGCAAGCAGTTCCACATAAGGATGATCTTAAGTAAGTAATCAAACAGTTATATCTAAAACAGTGCTCATGCATTCTTGTCATAATAGCAAGATATCATAACAACTGAAGTCTGTCAGAGGCAATTTGGTTAACTAAAGCATTATACAGCAATATAGTTGAATACTATGAAATCCTTAAAAGTGGTGTTGTAGATACATATTTATTCACAAACATGCATGATTATTTAAATGGGAAAAAATCAAACCAGTATGTATGCAGGAGCCTATTTTTTGTAAAACAAAGAGGTATACCTAAATTAATTTCTACTTTAATGTTAATAGTTAGGATTACAGGAGACTTTTAAAAAAGTTTGTGCACTTATGTTTTCTAAACAAAAGGATAAGGTGAGAAGAGAAGAAGAAAGAAGATGGAAGTGTATCATATCTTTAAAAGATGAGAATAAAAAGAAAGGGGAAAAAAATGGCTAATTGTCTCACCTTTATCAGGCACCTAAGAAGGAGTTTAAATTTCAGTATGAAGTGAGGGGAGAGGTCACCCCTTAAGGATGGCCTGATCTCCCTTGAGGTTGGATATGCATTAGAATTCCATGTATTCTCTTTTTAAACTAATACTTTATTGTGTTTTTGGTGAAGGCTTACACAGCAGTTTAGGTTCGCATTCAATAATTTCTACACAGACTGTTCAGTGACATTGGTTACGTTCTCCATGATGCCTGAACACTACTCAGTATTTCCATTCTGGTTCTTCCGTTTCCATTAATCTAGTTTCCCTGCCCCCTTACCCCTTCATCTTTGTTTTAAAGTAATTGTTGATTATATAGCTGATTTTTTAAAGGAGCTCACTACTTACGGCTGACATTCTTTATTTTGTGAACCAATCTGTTATTTAGCTAAAAGTTGACCTCAGGGGCTAGTTTTGGTTCAAGGTTTAAAGAGTATCTCAGGGCAACAGTAGTTTTGAGGAGTCCTCCAGTCTCAACTGAGCTAGCAAGTCTGGATTTTTTAAGAATTTGAGGTTTTGTTGCACACTTTTCTCCCATTCTGTCAGGATCCATCTATTGTGGCCCTGATCAGAATGGTCAGTAGCAGTAGCTGGACACCATCTAGTTCTTCTGGTCTCAGGGTAGATGAGATCATGGCTCATGTAGACTGTTAGTCCTGTAGACTAGTTTTTTCTGTGAGTCTTCTGTTTCTTTGTTTCTCTTTTGTGCCAGACGAGTAGAGACTGTTAGTTTTATCTTAGAGAATTCCACGTATTCTTGAATTCCGTTATTTCTTGCCGTGAAGATCAAAGTGGGGCATAAATAATCTATACAATATTCTGAAAAATTATACAAAAATTAAGAGATGAAAGAAGGCTGCAGAAAATAATTGATACAGCAAGAAAAAGCAGCACCTCCCTGTGTTCAGAAAAGACTGTGATAAAACCACTTTGATGAGTGCTGGCATGTTATGGAATAGACAATACACGGGACAAAATGCCAGATCACTTCCCTAACAAAGTGTAAGAGCCTTTGAAATTTTGCCATCTTTCTGTATTTCTCAAGGGAGTCTTACTTTACTGATCATAAAATTCTCCATAATTCTTTATTACTTTTCAAGCGGTAACCATATAAAAGCTTTATGGGATGCATATAAGAGAGAACTCTCACTTACGCTTAAGAAAACTAGCTTGGTACACGTTCAACAGATGCTGTCAGACAGGTCCCTGAAAATGTCTGGTCACTCTTATTCTAAAAAATCTCCGGGAATATTGACTCAGAGCCCATTGTCTCTGTACTGTGCTGGGTTCTCAAGTAACAAGGCAGAAAGAGATGTGCAAGATGAGGGTCTGGGCTTGAAAAAACTTACATTTAGTTGGTAAAAGGAAAAAAAATCCTATATAAAATTAAAATAAACATTTCTTATATAAAAGTATATAAGGAGCTATATATTACTTTTGTACAAGCAATGTCATGTAGATATTTTATGTAGAGGATTTTATGGACAAGGTATATTTCAGGCCAATGCAGGGACGTAGAAAGAGGACAGAATTTAAAGTGAGAAGACCCTAGTTCAAGTTCCCACTCCACAATGACTCCAGCAAGTCATTTCAGTTCTTCAAACTTCATTTCCCACTGTGTTGTGAGAATGAAATCATGTTACTTACTTACTTACAAGTTCCTTGTAAAGAATAAAATGTAGTACAAGTGTTGTTAGCTGCCGTTCGGTCAGCTCCAACTCATAGAGACCGCATGTACAAAAGAACGAAACGCTACCTGGTCCCGTGCCGTCTTCGTGGTCACTGGTATGTTTGAGTCTGTTGTTGCAGCCATTGTATCAATACATCTCATTGAGGGTTTCCCTCACCTTCATTGGCCCTTCACTTTGCCAACCGCGACCTTCTTCTCCAGTGATCAGCCCTCCCTGATGTTGTGTCCAAAGTAAATGAGTCAGAGTCTCAGACAATAGTCTGGGATCCATAGGGTTTTCATTGGCTGATTTATGGAAGCAGATCACCAAGCCTTTCTTTCCAATCTGTCTTAGTCTGGAAGCTCTGCTGAAACCTCTCCACCATGGGTGACCCTGCTGGTATTTGAAATACCTGTGGCGTATCTTCCAGTATCACAGCAACATGCAAGCCATCACATTACAACAAACTGACAGATGAGTGGTGGTCGGAATGCTTATTATATAACTAAATCCTAAGCAAAAAGATATATCCTTTATTAATACCAAAAATACTCCCCAGGGAAACAGCCAAGTGTCCATCAACAGGTGAATGGATAAACAAAATGTGAAACATATGTACAGTGGAATACTGCCCAGCCATGAAGAGAAATGGAGTCCTGATACATGCCACAACGTGGGTGAACCTTGAAAACATTACGTTGAGTGAAATAAGTCAGTCACACAAAGACAAATACTGTGTGATCCCACTTACATGAAATAGGCAAATGTACAGAGTCCAAAGCTTGTTAGTGGTTACGGAGGTGGGAAGGAGGTGGGAAAAGGGGTGTCATCGTTTAGGGGGCACTGAGTTTCTGTTAATGGTGGTGGAATAATTGGGAAAGAGAGTGGTGATGGTTGCACAACATGATGGACCGTAATCAATGTCACTGAATTGCTCACGTACAGACTGTTGAACTGGCAAATGTTTTGTTATATATATTTTTACTATACGCATACAAAAAAGCTCCCAATTGAGGCCCCACCGCTGCCAGTGTGGAGCAGTTCTCTGAGGCTGTGGAGAGGGAGAAGGGGCTGAGCTGCACTCGGTCTTAGACGGCTAGGCTTTGGCTTCGTGGAAGTGAAAGGACAGAATGTTTCTGAACCAGTCTTTGCCCTGTGGGTTCTGTCACTACCTATGACTACATTTCCTTCTCACTATCCAAATCGACTGTCTTTGCTGAAGACTCGTATGAGAATGCAAGACACACTTTTTTCACACCCACCTTTTCAGCTACCTTGGGAAGCTCTAGTTTGCTTTTCTTTCTTTCCTCAGTGGCATCTGTTCATATAGACACCACGGCTGTCGTGATGTTTTCTAGAATTGCCTTCATGTATTTCCACTCATGTTAGTCTCTTTCTGGGGAGTGTCTAGCTAAGGAAGGGAGATGGGTGGGTCAGTAAAGAATCATAACACAGAGTTATTTGATTACATCTTAGAGGTGCTTGTAAGGGTTGAAATTAGTTCTACTCTGACACACATGGGTTCGCCATGAGTTGGAATCAATGTGACGGCAACTGGTAACCATCAGAGATAGAAGAAACCAAATGGTGTGACGTTATTTAAACAAATTCACATCCCATTCATATTATTGTTTCTTTCCTTCAGTCCCTTTAAATTCTGCCAGAGGGGTTTATCATGTGAAGAGGCAATAGAAAACATTGCCTTTTTGTGGCCAGTAGCTGACTGTCCGCCATCTAGACTGTAAGCTTCTCCAGGGCTGGGGTCTACAATGTCCCAGGGCCTAGTACCATACCTGCTCTAGACATAGTGTTAAATATATGTTTTAAAATGGGAAATAATTTAAAAGCTATGATACAGGTAAAAATTACCATAATTTATAACAGTTCCTTTTCTTTATCTCTGACCTTTGTATGGTTTAGTTTTGTAAAGTCTCCTATTATATATTAATATTTTCAGTGGTAAAGTCAGTGGTAGAATTCTCGCCTACCATGCAGGGGACCCAGGATCGAAACCCGGCCAATGCACCTCATGCGTAGCCACCACCTGGCTGTCAGTGGAGGCTTGTTTGTTGCTATGATGCTGAACAGGTTTCAGCAGAGCTTCCAGACTAAAATGAACTACGAAGAACAGCCTGGCAATCTTCTTCTGAAAATCAGCCAGTAAAGACCCTTTGAATCACAATGGTCTCATCCCATTGTGTATGGTTCACTGTGAGTGGCACTTGATGGCAGCTAACAACTCAATACTTGAAATATTTTTTCATGTTTACAATGAGCATTACTTGTTTTAGTTTCTCTAATAAGTATTTCTTTAGCTTCCTTTCACTGTAAAAAAAAAAAAAAAATCCCATTGCTGTTGAGTCAATTCCGACTCATAGTGACCCCGTAGGACAGAGTAGAACTGCCCCATAGGGTTTCCAAGGCTTTAATCTTTAGGGAAGCAGACAGTCACATCTTTCTCCCACTGAGTGGCTGGTGGGTTTGAACCTCCAACCTTTAGGTTAGCAAACAAGTGCTTAACCACTGTGCCACCAGGGCTCCTCCTTTCATGGTACTTAAAGATGATTATTTCCTGTTTATATCGTCTACTGATTTCAATTTTTGTGGTTTGAACACTCTGTGAACTCTAAGGACTCTTGTGTTCTTAATTTCCATGGACATTTTTTGCTTCCATGTTGAGATGTTACCATCATTTACTAACTCACCACATTTATATTTCTACTTTTAATATTCAAAACATATGAATTTGAAAAATGCATTTCCTAAACCATATATTGAGACTTCTGGGTTAAACAGAGTTTCCTTTGAGAATAAAACCATAGTGTGCTCAGAACACAGGATGCAGCCCTCCCCTGGACCCTTCTAGTTCATCCCCTTGACTACCACCCTCATCCAATCTCATCACCTTCATCCCTAGTGTGACTTCCGTAGCCAGGTAATTGAACTCCTTGACTCCAAGTGATCTGATCACGACACCATCACCAAATGTTTGATTATATCATCCTCTCGCTGAAACAACAAACAGTTGCTCTCTCTTGTCGATGAGGTACAATCTTAGTCTGGCATTCAAGACCTTCCTTCATTGACTGTGGACCTATTACTCAAAGCTGCATTAGTCCATTGGTAACAAAGAATAGGACAGACACTCAGAAATTTGTATTTCCTTGTTCTTGACTCTGTGTTTTGATTGTTATTGTTAGGTGCTGACGAGTTGGTTCTGACTCATAGCAACCCTATGTACAACAGAACGAAATACTGCCTGGTCCTGTGCCATCCGCACAATCATTGCTATTTGAGCCCATTGTTGCAACCAGTGATCAGATAATATTCTGCTGCTGTTCATGAAGTTTTCACTGGCCATTTTTTTCAGAAGTAGACTGCCAGGTCCTTCTTCCTAATCTGTTTTAGTCTGTAAGCTCTGCTGAAACCTGTCCACCATGGGTGACCCTGCTGGTATTTGAAGTACTGCTGGCATAGCTTCCAGCATCACAGCAACATGCAAGCCACCACAGTACAACAAACTGACAGACGAGTGGTGGTGTTTTGATTGGGGGGTATTAAAAATGAAGAAAGGGGCCTTGGTGGTGCAACGGTTAAGCACTCGGCTGTTAACTGGAAGTGTTTAACCATTGCACCACCAGGGCTCCTACCTGTAGAAGTGGAGGCATGAAAAACAAAGCATATAACATCCAGTGAGGGCCAGTGAAGTAGTAGTTAATAAGGAAGTAGGGAAGTAAATCAAATAGGCTGCGATGTCATTTGATGACCAGGGGACAGCCTGCGGGCCGATGGAGCATCAGGTTTTACATCCCGCAGTGGTGGTATCTTATGTATAAATTTTATGCGTGAGTGTGAGATCTGGGAGCGTGATAGGCATCACATTCAGCTTCTTGAACAGTTTCATTGGTTTAAAAATGAGTTGCTGCTTGAGTAGTTTGCAATTCAACCCAAGAAACACTTAGGTTGCCAAGCAACTTATGACTGCCATCAACAGAAGCAAATCTAGCATTAATTTTATACATCTTAAAATGATAGAAGAAAATTGAATCTAAATGTTTTCATTTCTACCTACTCTATTGAATAAGATAAACACTCTGATTGTCAGGAACGTGCTATTTCTACAAGAACAATGTTTCAAGCAGCAACTCCCGCGTTTTGTTTTCTTTGCCAAAGCACAGGCAGTCTTTCAAAAGAGCAGAGGCAAGGTGTGGCTATCTGCTATTGAATGTACACAATGAGGACTAATTGCTTTATAGCAGAGGTTCTGAAGTCACTCAGTAAATAAAGTCACTAAATGGCAAACTCTTTTTGTGATGACTTTTTAAATTCAGAGGCTTTTTTTTGTTTGTTTGTTTAGCTTAAGAAACAAAGACAGTAGTTAGATTACTTATTGTCCTTTCTGCACAGAGCAACAAATCAGACTCGTATGGGAGAGCTTTTTGTCTGAAGCATGTCCCTACAAATATCTGTGATCCATAGGAATAGAACCAGTAAGAAATGTACAAAACTGAAATGATTCAGCTGGATTGGTCAAAGTATACCTGTAAAAGAAAGGGAGATGATTCCCTTTTCCTTCTAGAACAAGAATTGTATATTCTACTTAGACAGCTGTGGTCGTTCCATTTAACTGACTATATCTGGAGGGGACCAATGAGGAATCTAGCTAAGCATGTGACTCTTTTGACACTCACTTCCTCTCTCCAGACACCAAAAATCAGGTTAGTTGGAAGTCCAAGCACCTGGATTTCCTTTGGCTTTAACTCTTGCCACTTCCCGGAAGCCCATGTGGATGATCCACTCAGTCACCCTCTCTTCTCAGTCCCTTACCTCTGTGATTCCAATAACCTTCAATTCCATGCTAACAGCTCACACCTCTGGTCACATCCTGCGTCTTGCCATCACCAAGAAGGGGCCAACCTCTGAAATCCTTGCTTCCTGTGTGAACTTGTGGCCACAGCTTCCCATCCTTTCCTCTCTCATCCCACTCCCCACTAGGACTTTTCCAAACCTCCCCCACTCTCTGCAGTTCCGCTGCTCAACTGCTACTCACTCCTCTCCCTGTGCCCATACTTAGCCCCTTCTTTTCTGCTTTTGTCCAAAGCTAAAGGAATCTGTCCACCCGTGCCCATGACTCTACCTCCTCTCATAGCGTGCAGACCCTTTTTCTAGTTAGAAGGTCTGGCTTAGAACCCTGCCTCTGCGCTTAGGCGCTGCGTGACCTTGGGGAGTTACTTGTCTTCTCAGTACACCGGTTTCTTACCAGCAGACTGTGGTTCATAGTACCTGTGTGCAGGGCAGTTGTGGGGATTAAAAGAGATACTGCATGTAGCCCACATTGGACAGTGTCTGGCACATAGTAAATGCTCAATAAATGTTGTTGTTAGCTTAGCCATTGAGTTGACCCCCGTCTCATGGTGACCCCATGCACGATGGAAGGAAATGCCTCCCAGTCCTGCAACATCCCCATGATTGGTTTTGGATTACACCATTGTGATCCATAGGGTTTTCACTGGCTGATTTTTATAGGTAGATCACCAGGCCTTTCTTCCTAGTCCATCTTAGTCTGGAAGCTCCGCTGAAACCTGTTCAGCATCAGAGCAACACATAAGCCTCCAATGACAGACAGCTGGTGGCTGTGCATGAGGTGCATTGTGGGGATTGAACCCAGGTCTCCTGCATGGAAGGTGAGAATTCTACCACTGAACCACCACTGCCCCCCAATAAATGCTGAGTGCTGTTATTATTAGCAGCAGTATCTTCAACCCTGATGCCTCTGGATGCTGTCTTTGGTGCCCCTTTGCCTTTGCTTCTGAGGTCCTGTCCACTTGTCCGCTTGCTTCCTGGACACTTCATCCATGACCCCAGCAGTCAGGCTTCTCCACAGCACTTACTTGGTTTCTCTTCAGCTAATAAATCTCAGCTTTACATAGCACTTCCTCCAGTGAGTCTTACCTAGTTTTGCCTCCTCCACGTGTGGGTGAGGGCTCTGTCGTCTGTCCTTCCACAGCTCCTGTTTTCCCCTCTCATGGCACCCACCACACTGCATGGCACCTGTTTGCTCTCTGCTGGTTGACAGCTACAGGCAGGCAAACCAGTTACCATCAAGTCCAGCCCAACTCATAACAACCCCCTGTGTTAGAGTAGAACTGTGCTCCATAGGGTTTTCAGTGGTGGATTTTTCGGAAGTAGACTGCCAGGCTTTCTTTCAAGTTCCAAGGTGGAGTTCAGCTTCCAACCTTTCAGTTAGCAGCTGAGCATGTTAACTGTTTCATGACTCAGGGACTTGAGCAGCCAGGAGCCCATTTATCCATGTGCCTGTCCCCCAGCTCAATTTACATTGAATGAATGAATACAGGGGTAAGTCCAAATGTATGATAACCACATCTTCGGGCATAATAAAAATGGTTCTCTAATGAAAAAGTACTTTCCTATTTGGAGGAGAGTTTCTCATTATACCTACAGACTGAGACAACAGAGAATAGTGTCTGTATTATCTGCTCTGTCCTCTTGTCTTGGCCATTAAGGACCTCAGCTATGATTATAATCATCCACTTCACCCACTGGAGTGGATGGAGATGGGATCAGTCCTTTATCTGAGGTCATTATTTTTCCTTTTCCCTTCTGTGTGGCCTCTCTTGAGACTCAGTGTTTTGGTTTTCCAACACATGCATGATTTGCATGAGAATTGTTTATAAATTGGGCAGTTTTTTTTTTTGCTACTTCATTCTTCACTAGGATTTTTCTCTTTCTATGATAGCTTGCTTTGATATTTTTGTTAAGAGGATTGTTTTGAAACCCAGTCTGAAGTCAGCTCTGTCTGTCCCTCATGAAGATGATGACATACACTTCTGATTTAAATTACAGGCTTCCCTTTAATCTTATTTTACTAGATTTTTATTTTCAGTTTAGAAGTTATATTGAACTGACAATGTTTGAAGTCTTTCTTAGTTGACTGCTCTGTCTAGCGCGAACTCAAATGGTTTTACCCCATTTTCCTTACATTTGGAGTCCCTGGGTGGTGCAAACGGTTAATGTGCTTGGCAGCTAACTGTAAGGTTGGAGGTTCAAGTCCACCCAAAGGTGCCTGGGAAGAAAGGGCTGGTGGTCTACATCCAAAAGATCAGCCATTGAAAACCCTATGGAGCACAGTTCTACTCTGACACACATGGGGTTGCCAGGATCAGAGTCAACTCAATGGCAACTGGATTTTTCCTTACACTTACCACTACCCCCTGAACTCAGAAACTATCTCTGGACACTGCCAGCACCAATAAAGATCCTATTTCGGAGCTGGCATTGTGAGTCCATGAGGCAGTTAGGACTCTTTGGGTCTCTTTCCACATGACATAAAGTATTTGTCAAAGTTGGAACACGGTGAAGCTGTGAACTCAGGCCAGTCCTTGAATTGTTTGGATTCAGAGACACTTGAAGGAACTAAAGATAGCTTCCCAGGGAGAGAATTATATGGGAGCATTTCTCCTTTTGGCTGTGTCCCACAACAGGTCACATGAGCTCGGTTACTTTTGGCTCAGGCTTCTTGGGAAGCTGGGTCTGAGTCCCGTCACAGTGGCCCGAGTTTGATCCGAGAGTGGAAGTCAGTGTCCAATGCCCTTCAGAGCCCAGTGTCCAGGCTCCCCAGGCCCTCACTGGCCCTGAAAGCAGAGAGGCTCGGCTTCAAGGAGGGGTGTAGCAGGGCTGGACTACAGGGGTCCTGAGAGCTTGCAGAATGTTCGTCCGTCTAGGACTGAGCCGTGGAGAGGGAGGTCAGACTGGGGCAGGAAGCGGCATTTTAGTGGGAAGATAAGAGGGCACAGGGGCTGGGGAGGGCAGAGGCAGCCTGGATTTTGAACTTAAATCACTGAGCGGAGTGTTTAGCAGAGTTACCCCACTCGAATGTGAGCTTTATTTCACTGATCACACCGTGGAAGTAGACACCGTAGTTGAATTGTGTCCCCCAAAGAAAATATGCTGTAAATCCTAACCTCTATACCTGTGGTTATAATCCCATTCGGGAATGGGTTTCCTTTGTTATGTTAATGAGGAAATATTAGTGTAGGGTGTATCTTAAATTGTGATCTGTTTTTGAAATATAAAAAGAGAAAATTAAGCAATAAGCAAGTAGAGATGGGGGAAGATAGATGCTATGCCACATGAGATTTCCAAGAAACAGAAGCTGAAAAGAGACAAGGACCTTCCCCCAGAGCAGACAGAGAGAGACCCTTCCCTTAGAGCCAGTGCCCTGAATTAGGACTTCTAGCCTCCTACCCTATGAGAAATTAAATTTCTGTTTGTTAAAGCCACCCACTTGTGGTATTTGTGTTACGGCAGCACTAGAGAACTAAGACAACAAGGGACAGGCAGTGCTATCCTCATTTCCTATCTGGGGTAAGCTTTTAATTGTTAGTAGAAGAAACTGACTTGAAAGTCACACAAAGTCTGGAAGAAAGCCAGGGTAGTCAGCTAAGTGTCCCCATCCCAGCACAGCTTAGGCTGGCTCTGGTCTCGTACCAAGAATGTGGATTTTGAGTGAGTGTGTGTGTGAATCTCAACTTTGTCACTCGAGAGCTGGGTAGTTGCCTTGTGCTTTAGAGTCCTCACATGTAAAATGGGACTAGAAGGAGCCCTGGGGGTGCAGTGGTTAAGCACTTGGCTGCTAACCAAAAGGTTGACGGTTCAAAGCCAGCCAGTGGCTCCACAGAAAAAAAGACCTGCTGATTTGCTTGTAAAGATTATAGCCAAGAAAACCCTATGGGGCAGTTCTTTTCTGAAACATGGGATCGCTATGAATTGGAATCGACCTGATGGGACCTCACAACAACAACAAAATAGTACAATGGAAATAGAAATCCCATTTCTTCTGCTGCATAGAGTGGTTTTAAAGATTAATGCATTCAACAAATATTTATTGAATATTTTTTATATGCCACATAACTTTGCAAAGTACCAGACACACAAACCTGAAAAGACTCCACCCCTCCTGTCAAGATCTACAGGCTGTGGAGTTAAAATTGGAGTTAACCTTTGTCTTGGTTATCTAGTGGTGCTATACCAGAAATACCACAAGTGGATGGCTTTAACAAAGAGAAATTTATTCTCTCACAGTCTAGGAGGCTGGAAGTCCGAATTCGGGGTGCCAGCTCCAGGGGAAGACTTTTCTCTCTCTGTCAGCTCTGGGGGAAGGTCCTTGTCATCAATCTTCCCCAGTCAAGGAGCTACTCAGAACAGGGACCCCGAGTCCAAAGCAAACACTATTCTCCTGGCTCTTGTTTCTTGGTGGTATGAGGTTCCCATGTCTCTGCTCATTTTTCTCATTTATATCTTAAAAGAGGTTGGCTTAAGACACAATCTAATCTTGTAGATTGAGTCCTGCCTCATTAACATAACTGCCACTAATCCCATCTCGTTAACATTTATGAATTACAACACATAGGAAAATCACATCTGATGCCAAAATGGTGGACAGTCGCACGATACTGGCAATCATGGCCTAGCCAAATTGATACACGTTTTTGGGGGACAAAATTTAATCCGTGACAACACTGAAGCAAACCTCTATAAAACCGTTTAACAATCACTGTGATGTAGGTGTGTGCGGAGTTGTTGTTGCGTGCTGTCAAGTTGATTTTGAGTCATAGTGACCCCATGTGACAGAGTAGAACTGCCCCATAGGATTTTCTAGGCTGTAATCTTTATGGGAAAAGATCGCCAGGTCTTTTCTTCTGTGGAGCAGCTAAGTGGGTTTGAACTGCTGACTTTTGGGTTAGCAGCCGAGCACTTAACCATTGTGCCACCAGGGCTCCTTGTGTGCAGTATAAGTGGGCATATTAGAAGAGTGCCTGAATTTGCTTGGGACACCAGAGAAGGTGGTGGCAGAGGAGGAGGCAAACGTGAGGGGAGAGTAGTGTGTCAGGCGAGGCAGGTGAAGAGAGGGTAGGAGTCCCAGAGGCCTGCTGTATGGCAAGCCTTAGCCGATGCACGAGAGGGGCCAGTCCCGAGGGGTCTCACTGCCAGTCACGGCATTAAGGCTTAAAGGCAACGCAGCATAGATACAGTGAGACCAGGAAACAGTGTTCAGCCAGAAATCGTTCAGATTTGCGAATTAAAGAACACAACCGAGTGACAGTGGGGAGAGTGCAGTAGATGAAGGTGGAGCTAGAGGAGAGGAGACCAGCTGGGAGTGGTCTGGGGACAGATGATAAGGGCCAGGATAGGGCAGTGGTGGCATGGAGAGGAAGGAATAGCTAGAAGAGCTCTTTACGATCACCTCACTTTATTCATGACGACCCCATAGGACAGAGTAGAGCTGCCCCTCAGGGCTTCCAAGGCGTGGCTGGTGGATTCGAACTGCCCACCATTTGGTTAGCAGCCAAGCTCTTAACCACTGTGCCACCAGGGCTCCTCATAAATCGTAGGGTACATTAAAAGGTAGGGGTAAAAAGAAATATGACTGCATCCAAATTGCATCTCAATAACGTTGGTTTTAAAAATAGAACTGTCTTACGGTATGTAACACCACCCGTCTGTCAGTTTGTTATCTTGTGGTGGCTTGTGTGTTGTTAAATGATGCTGGAAGATGTCACTAGTATTTCAAATACCAGCAGGATCACCCACGGTGGACAGTTTTCAGCAGAGCTTCCAGACTAAGACAAACTAGGAAGAAAGACCTGGCAATCTACTTCCAAAAATTGGCCAATGACAGCCCTATGGATTACAATAGAGTATGGTCTGATATAGTGCTGAAAGATGAGCCCCCTAGGTTGGAAGGCACTACAATAGCTGCATCCTTGACAAGGTGGGTTGACGCAGTGGCTGCAACAATGGGCTCAAGCATAACAACGATTGTGAGGATGGCGCAGGACTGGACAGTGTTTCATTCTGTTGTACACAGGGTCGTTATGAGTCGGAACCAACTCGACAGAACCTAACAACAACAACAATAACACAATAGCCCCAACAATGGACGCGAGCATGCAAATGATCATGAAGAATGACCCAGAACCAGGCAACAGTTCATTCCCTTGTACATGAGGTCGCCGTGAGTTGGAGCCAATTAGTGTTACTACCAACAACAACAATGTTGTGTGAATTATATAACAGTAAAAAGACAAAAAGAGAACTATCAATATTTACACGAGAAAAGATCAAGACAAATATGTTAGCTTTCTTTCCCAAATCAGCAGTGCGTCTCTCTGAATGGTGGCACTTGGGGAGATTTTAGTTTTGTCCTTCATTGTCTTGCCATTGTTCAAAATTTTTGATGATAGCAATGTAACACTTGTGTAGTTAATACCTATAGAAAAGAATGCCAAGGTGCCTTCAACTGTGTTTATCATAATGGACCCTCTTAACATGTGGGCTCTTTCCATATACCTCTGGGTTTTGTTCATTTGTAAAAATGCACAAATACTAAGTGTATTCAACAATTAAGTGGTAAATAGGAGAAAAAGGAAGGCCTTCATCTATGGTGACTTTAATTCTGCATGAAAAGATGACCCCAGTTTGAAAGTAAATTGTAATGAAACAAAGGCTTTGTCCTTACCGCTGCCCTAATGTGGGGCCCAGGGGAGCACATCTTTAGATGTCAGGACCAGGCGTGCTGTGTGTGGCAGGCACAGTTTTACTGAGAGATGGACACTCTGCACACTGTCCCTGGGTTATGAATATTTAGTGCCACCATGGCTCATAAATCCAGGGAACAGTTTTTCACTGGCAGCCTGTTTTCTCATAGGGAATGGCGTTAAGATTCAGAAAAGATTGGCTGTCATTTAGCTCTGTTATTTGGAAGAAGTGTAATTCCATGTATTCCTGTCATTGTGCTAGGGCTCAGATTTTATGGAATAATAGTCTGATACCCTTTTCACAGTGGGAAATACAAAGCAGAAAAGTTCGGTTTGCTATGGCAACGCTTTGCTGAAGGCAAACTTCCCTAACACAACAGACTGCAAAAAAAAAAAAACAAAAAAAAACTCTGTTGAGTTGATTTTGACTCATAGTGTGTGGAACTGCCCCATAGGGTTTCCAAGGCTGTAATTTTTGTGGAAGCAGATTGCCACATCTTTCTCCCATGGAGCGTCTGGTGGATTTGAACCACTGACCTTTCAGCTAGCAACCGAGTGCTTAACCACTGCACCACAAGGGCTCCTCCCAAATGACTATATCGCTTTTTTTTTTCCAGAATTAAAAATAAATTGTAATGAATTTTTAAAGGAATTTTGCAGTAACCTTTGAAGTCCCAGGAGATACTCTAAGAATTGTGAAACAGACTGCAGGGGAGTCTTTCCATTCAAAATACATGGTCTACTAAAATCTACAGTGTCTTTCCTGTGTGGGTATCAGAATTTCAGCTTATTCAGTCAAGTCTGCATTTTCATTAGCCTATAGGATGTGATTGGGAGCCGTGGCTTGTAAAGGTAAGTGGACTGTGCCTAGACTCAAGCTTCCAACCTTCCGGTTAGCAGCCAAGTGTGTTAACCATTTGCACCACCCGTTGGAGGGTACCATAAAACATAGGTATGGCCCCTTTGCTTCACTGTGGTATGCTGTGCTGAATCTGTGAAGCAGAAAATTACCTCTCTTCAGAAAAAAATGGGTGGTGGTGAGGATGGGGATGGGGAGAGCCCCGGTCTATTAAGGCCAGAACAGTGAGAGCTCGCTCTGTTTTCACACTTACACAGAACCTCAGGACCCTTCTTAACACCAGGCATGGCCAGATCTGCTGTTTCATTAATCAGTGCCATTGGGGGACTTTCGCCCTTTGTGTTTTCAGAATGCTTTGTGATATGAGCTTTGTTGAGCCATGTGGCAAAGGAACAGGTTAGGGTCTTGTCCCATCACACAGAGGGTAAATGGAGTTAGAGAACCAACTAGTTGTCACCAAGTCTACTCTGCCTCCTGGTGACCCCACGTGTGTCAGAGTAGAACTGCACTCCATAGGATTTTCAATGGCTGATTTTTCAGAAGTGGATTGGCAGTCCTTTCATCCGAGGAATCTCTGGGTGGACTCGAACCCCCAAGCTTTCAGTTAGCAGCCCAGCACTTAACCATTTGTGTCACCCAGGGACTCCAGTGTCAGAGAAGAGAGGAGGGTTGGGTCATTGCTGTAGGAGTCCTTACTGAAAGGAGCAGGAACATGCATGGGTTTGGAGTGTGTAGTTAATGTCTCCATGCTCTGTCATCAGAGGAATAGCTGTGATTGGCAGACAGATTACAAATCACTGCTGGGGAGGAAGTCACGGTTGTTTTTTAAATAAAAAGGCAGTTTTAAGGCTCTTGGGTAAGGAACATAACAGCCTGAGTGATTCTTTTTAATACATTTTGGTCAGACCATGTCCTCCTCCACTCCAGATTCTCCAAATTTTTGTTCTACTCCGAGCAAAGCCAGAGTCCTTATTAGAATGGTTACTGTAGCCTCATGTTATCTGTTCCCATTTCGTCTTTCCCTCTTGCTGTGTCTTCCTCACTCCTTCCTGTTCATTCCATCCATGCACCAGCTCGCTCCTGCTTGAGGCCCAGAAGGCTCTTTTCCCAGACGTTCGATTCCTGCTTCAACGCTTTGCTTCAGTCCCAGCTTTCCCAGGAGGCCTGCTCTGACTGCCCACAGCAAATGACAACCTTCTTCCCAGCACCCTGGTCCACTTTTCTTTTTACCTTCCTGGCGCTTTTCACTATCTAGCGCACTTATTCGTTCTATGTATTTAATTTGTACATATAATTTACTTATTTTTTCTATGTATTGATTATTATTTATCTCACTGTGTTCCAAGAAGGGAGTCTAAACGGTTAACGCAGTTGGCTGCTAACCGAAAGGTTGAGGTTTGAGTCCACCCACGAGTGCCTTGTAGGAAAGGCCTGGTGATCTGCTTCCAAAAAGTCAGCATTGAAAACCCTAAGGAGCACAGTTCTAGTCTGACACACATGGGGTCACCATGAGTTGGAATCAACTCAATGCAGCTGGTTTGGGTTTTGGTTCCAAGCAGGGAGGAATTCTTGGCTCTTTCACTCACTGCTGTATCCAGGTGCCTAGGTATCCCAGGTGCCTAGGTATCCCAGGTGCCTAGGACAGTGCCTGGCACATAGTAGGCCCTCAAATAGTAGTTCAGTTGAATTGACTAAAGATTCAGTGCTTCTGTTACCCCATCTGCCTACAGTGGTGTTCCTTGTGTGAGTTATGGGGACGCCATGAACAGAAAAGTGTGTGGTATTTCACCCCGAGGCCCCGGGTTATGATACAGTACATTAAGTAACAGTAACAAAGCAACACAAATAATAGCCATATTGGCTTCTTAATACAGACCAGGCATTGTTCTGGTGACTTTACAGACATAGGTGTGGCTCTTGTTATCCCTGTCTTGTGGACAAGGGAAGCTGAGGCCTAGAGGGTTCCAAGGTAACAGAACGTGGTTTAGACCCAGTCCTACTGACTCAAAAGCTCAGCGTCATCATCACTGTGACATACTGAATGGGGAAAACTATACTGGAGGTGATCCCCTACTGGCCCGGGTAATGTTACGCCCAAGTCAGCAGGCCGGTGCTGCTGGCAGTATGAATAGCAGGCCTAGGGCTTTGACGCACAGGTCGGGAGGACATGATGTGGCTGGGCAGACTGTGTCCACGGCCGTGGTGGTGGACCTAGGGTGGCTGGGCTGCTGCCTCCACAGCCATGAAGGTGCATCTAGTATGGCTGGGCTGCTGCCTCCACAGCCGTGGAGGTGGACCTAGTGTGCCTGAGCAGACTGCCTCTGTGGCTGGGGGAGGTGGACCTAGTGTGGCTGAGCAGACTGCCTCTGTGGCTATGGGAGG
>NW_004444054.1:1568257-1652555 GCF_000243295.1 Trichechus manatus latirostris
GTGTGGCTCAGCAGACTGCCTCTGTGGCTGTGGGAGGTGGACCTAGTGTGCCTGAGCAGACTGCCTCTGTGGCTGGGGGAGGTGGACCTAGTGTGCCTGAGCAGACTGCCTCCATGGCCGTGGTGGTGGGCAGGGCAGGGAAGCTTTGTCCTTTTTTCGGAGACACAGACCAGCTTGAGACATCTATAGTGCAGTATCAGGGGCGCAGAACAAGCCTGCTGGGAAGCTCCAGGCAATAACCACTCTGAAAGCTGCTGGATGGTGGGTGCCCTTAAGCTAGAGAAACCTGGCCTCCCTCTCACTTCCCCTTTCTTGATCATCCCTCCCAAAATCTGTTGCTGTTGAGTCATTTCCAACTCATGGCGACCCCATGTGTATCAGAGTAGAACTGTGTTCTGTAGGGTTTTCAGTGGCTGATTTTTTGCAAATGTATTTCCAGGCCTTTTTTTGGAGGCACCACAGGTGGACTTGAACCACCAACCTTTCAGTTAGCAGCTGAGCAGGTTAACCCTTTGCACCACCCAGGGATTCCTGACCATCCCTCTAGGCTGCTTGAAATAATGTTTATTTTTCTTATTTCATCATAAAAGCATACATCTTCACTAGAGAGAATCTGGAAAATACAGATGCATGCCCAGTAGAAAATCAAAGCCATTCATAATTTTGCCATTCAGAGGTATTGATGATGATAAAATATTTATAGCTAATATTTATTGAGTGCTTACTATGGGTGTTGTGCTTCACTCATTTTTAAAATGCTCACCACAAGCCTATGGGGTAGATATCATTTTCTCCATTTTACAGAGGAGAAAACTGAGGCACAGATCAGTTAAATGACTTCCTAAGATCACACTCCTGCTAAGTAGTGAGTCTAGGTTTCAAGCCAAATGTTAAAATGATTATGGAACTCCAGAACATACGTGTTTATATATTTCACACACATGTATATGTATATGTATAGATATATATTTTTTAATTCTTGGTGGCAATATGCATAACCAAACATACATCCATTCACAATTTCTACGTATAGAGTTCGATGACATTGGTTACATAATTCACATTGTGTCACAGTTCTCCCTGTCTCTACCCATATCGTTACATCATTATCAATTTAGTTGCACAACCATATAAATTTACGAAAGTCACCCAATTGTATACTTAAGCTGGTGAATTTTATGGTATGTAACTTAACCTTAAGGAACCCTGGTGGCTCAACAGTTAAGCACTCAGCTGCTAAGTGAAAGGTCGTTGGTTCAAACCCACCCAGCAGCTCCACAGGAGAAAAACCTGGTGATCTGATCCGGACAGATAACAGCCTAGGAAACCCTGTGGGGCAGTTCTACTCTGTCACATGGCGTCATTACGAGTCAGAATTGACTCGATGGCACCCAACAACAACAGCAGCTTAACCTTGATAAAGCTATTAACATTTTAAAATCGTTCAGATGACTCTCTTTTTATTGTTTTTTTCTCCTGGAAAATAGCAAATCTGTTGACTCTACCTACTAAGTACTTGTTCAGCTCTGGAGAATCTTATTTTATTGTATATGGCTTAATCCAGTTGTTCTAGGTCCAACTTCAGGGATACAAATTGATTCTCCATTCCTAGTCTACACCTGTCACTTTTTTTTTTTTTTTCCATCTCTCTCCTTTTCGTCTTCATCTTAGGAAAGCTGTTTAAATCTTGCTTCCAAATCATTAGTCTGATTTTCTGGAACAAATGATTCAACGTAGGCTCTCATTTTCTGTTCAATACTTATGTTCTCTTACACTCCTAAGGCCAAGTGATTTTCTGAGTTTTTGTCTGAATGCCACAGTACATGGTCTTCAGAATTATGCTCTTCCTTGGAGTTTCCTGGTTGCTATTCTTGTTCCATAATTTGGAAATATTTTCTCATAGCTTCCATGTTGTTTTTTCTGTAATCATCCAACAAAACAGCATTTATTCTCAGTCCATCTGAGATCCCAGATAAAAGCCTTCACCTAGAGCCTGTGCCCTGATTTGGACCTCCAGCCTCCTGACTGTGAGAAAATAAATTTCTGTTTGCTAAAGCCACCCACTTGTGGTATTTCTGTTAAAACAGCATGAAGAAACTTAGACAAGGACCAACCTCCTGGAGTAGACTTTGCTGCCATCAGTGTCCAGCTGGCTGTTGTCCAAGATGTGTGGTGTCTGTTTGGGTGTAGACACAAGTCAGCTGAGGGTAGGAAGAATGGTGATGGTGGGTGTGGCTGTTGGGGGTCTTCCTCTCTGCCCCCAACTCTGACAGCAGTTGTGGGGGAATGTTTCAGGAGACACTGCTTGCTTTCCTGTCTTTCCTGCCCAACTGATTTCCTCCTGAATGTCTGCTTGGCTGTCAGAAGACAGAGGAAGGAAGGTAGGAGACAGGTGGTGAAGGAGAGGGCTGGGCATAAATGAAACTGCCTCCAAGAGCAGTCCCTAGAAGCAGAGAACAACTGGCCAGGTTTCTGGTTAGTACAGGGCCTGGTCTTTGGGAGAAGAAGAACTGCCCTCCCTTCCCTGGGCCTCTCTCCATCACTGAGTCCTTCCTAGGCTGGCTTTTCTCTATTGAGTATCCCCTGACCTGTAATTAACAACTGGTTTTCTAAATATTAGGTGGAAACAGTAGGTTGTCTGCCAGTCGTAGTTGTCCATGTTGAGAGTTTTCATTTGCTTCTTCCTCTGAGTTTTCATGGATGAAAAACTGTACTGGGGGGCGGGAGCTGCTAATCAGATGCCATTTTTTAAAAAACTGCCGTTCATTTCAACTTTTCTCCATTAAAAAGAAGAGATTTAATTTATGGCAGGATATATGCATAAACAGATCCCTGGGTGGTATAAATGGTTTGTGCTGGATTAAATCCATGGGTGGAGCAAACAGTTAAGTGTTTGACTACTAGCTGAAAGGTTGGCAGTTTGAACCCATCCAGCAGTGCCATGGGAGAAAGACCTGGCAGTCTGCTTCCAAAAGGTCACAGCCTTGAAAACCCTATGTAGCATTTCTACTCTACACACATGGGATCACCATGAGTTGAAACCAACTTGACAGCAACTACCAACAACTAACCTAAAGGTTGGCTGTTCAAACCCAGCAGTGCCGTAGAAGAAGAACCTAGAGATCTGCTTTAGAAAGGTCACAGCCTTGAAAACCCTATGGAGCAGCTGTACTCTGTAACACGAGGGGTCACCATGAGTCAGAATCGACTTGACGGCAGTGGGCTTGGGTGTTTTTATTTGTTTATTTTTATATGCGTAAAATCTTTGCTGACTTCACCAAAATCAACAGTTTCTTAAATGAGGAAGACATCCTCATTTAATAATAAACAAGGAAACATGTTTACTTTAGACTCTTCAGACTTTCAGGAACAAGCTATGAAGAGATTGATTCTTGCAGAATGAGAAGATAATCTTCTCACAGAGACAACCTGCTCCTGAGTAATCTCTGGCATATTCCAAACACAACAGTATTTTCTAGCACTGTTCATAAATTGCCTTGGCCAGTGCAAACTTGGCTCCGTCATCTAGTTGGTTTCTCTAAGGTCCCATGTCCTGTCAGCCAAAATGTCAGAGTAGTGAAGGAGAACATAAATTTATTCTCAAGCCTTTGACTATTTTTGGAATAGTTTCTTATTTGTAGGAAACTACGTTAATCATGCTTGGTGGTGTTCTGAACCAATTGTCCCACGTCTTGAGCGATGGAATGAGGGTTTACTGGCCTGGAAGGTCATCATCCAAAGGTTTCTATTTGTGTTTTGACCCTTGCTTGCACCAGTGCCACATTAGGTGCTGAGGTAACACCAACCCCTAGAAAAGAATCTTTTCCTCTGCTGAGCATCATAATTGGTGTTCTGCCCAGTTTTAAATGGAGGCCACTGTGGGTGGACATTCACAGAGACTTTCTTCATGGGGAAGTCACCATATGCAAGCTTGCCTGTGGGTAGCTGCAGGTTGTACTTGGAAATACAACCAAATCTATACTCATTCTTCTCTGAGTCTGGCATTATGCTTCCGGATTACTGGTATACTGCTGAAGAAAAATCAGTGTGGGTGTACAGTAGATGTGGTGAGGGCTACAGAAACAGCCTCAGGTTCTCTTCGGGGGTCCACAGAGATGAATCCCATTGTATTTCCAAAGTTCTCACAGAACTAAATTTGTTGTTACAATAAAATATATCCATTCTTGATTGTCTGAGCGAATTGATGCATACAAAACACCTGTTGTGGATTGAATTGTGTCTCCCAAAAATATGTGTTGTAATTCCTGACCCCTGTAAGTGTGGATGTAATCCCATTTGGGACTAAGGTTTTCTCTGTGACTTTAAGAGACCATATCAATATAGGATGTGGTTTAAGCAAATCACTTCTGAGATATAAAACGAGCAGGTTAGGCACAGAGAAGCAAGCCGAGATGGGGGAAGATAGATGCCAAGCCACATGAAGATGGCAGAAGAACAGAAGCTCAAAAGACAGACAAGGACCTTCCCCCAGAGCCAACAGAAAGAGAATGTCTTCCCCAAGAGCCGGCACCTTGAATTCGGACTTCTCGCCTCCTAACTGCAGGAAAATAAATTTCTGTGTGTTAAAGCCAACTACTTGGTGGTATTTCTGTTATAGCAGCACTAGATGACTGAGGCGATACCTAATGCACTTAATACCAAATCACACCCACTTATTTTTCCCAATCAACAAATGTTGAGCACCAACTATGTGGCCAACACTGGAATACAATGATGAACAAGATGCTGTCCCTGTCCTCAGGGTGCTCACAATCTGGTGGAGCAGACAGGTGACAGTGCTTTCATAATACAGTGTGACCAGTGCCAGGATAAGAGTAAATAGAGGGGACCCCAGGAGCACAAGAGAGAGGTGTCTAACTATGATGGGGTGGGGATCAGAGAAGCTTCCTAAAGATGCGCCTTGAAGGATAGGTAGAAGGTAACCAGGCAGCAGGAAGCAGAGAAGGACGGTCCAGGCACAAGTTCCAGCCTGGAGATGCTGTTGAGGGCATGTAAATGGGACAGTATGGCTGGAACCTGGGGCAGAAGGTGAGGTTAGAGATGTACAGGACACCTCATGAAAAAGAGCTTTGTATGTTGACCTTCTTTTGGTCTTTACAGCCTTAACCAGAGATGTAAATACAGAGTGTTAAAGAAATGGAATCGCTTGTTTAAACCTAAGTCTTCACCCTTCACAGAAACTAGAAACTTGTATCAAAAATAAGCAACTCAGAACACCATTAACAGATTGTTACGCAGGTTTAATAGACAACTTTAAAGTTGGGTAGCAAGTCATTACCGAGTAAATCAGTTTCAGGATATGTACTTACATATAATTTCAGCAGGAACTTTGAACAAACAAGTTTTGACTTGTTGATGATTATGTCAGAATACACAAATCTTATAAGGCAGCAGTATGTGCTCAAACATTATAAAGAATAGAAAAATAGAAGTCTTGCTAAGACAATTGCAAGATCAGTGATCCATGATTATAAGGCCTCTGGAGTACCCTGGTGGTGTAGTTGTTAAGGGTCTGGCTGCTAACCAAAAGGTCAGCAGTTCAAACCCACCAGGTGCTCCTTGGAAACCCTATGGGGCAGTTCTACTCTGTCCTGTAGGGTCGCTATGAATCAGAATCGACTTGATGGCAATGGGTTTGGTTTTAATTCTGGAGTCTTAGAAACAGGACGTCTTCATTAATCTTCAATTGTTTTCTGAAAGAACAAGTTTCCAGTGTTTCAGTGAGCCTCATCACCTAAATACTATAATGTGAAACTAGACAAGCTGCTTCTAAAGGTTAATTACAGTTTAAGACATAACTGTAAACTTTAAAAATTATATATATATAATCATGTATTACTTAAGTGAAATAGGACATTCTGTGAAATAGGATGTTATATGATTTGGACATTGTGGGAATACCATATTACAGGCAGACCCCGGGTTATGATTGCCTGACTTAAATGCACAACTCGTACTTAAGAACTGACTGCCATAAAGCCTATTATATTAAAAAATTTGAGTTAAATACAATGGTTCATAATAACAAATGCATGCACTACTTTGTGACGTTCGTGAAAACACAGCGTGGTTTGGAAGAGTTTCTTAAGTGCATTATATGCATTGTTGTTGTTAGGTGCCATCTAGTTGGTTCTGACTCATAGCAACACCATGTATAACAGAACGAAACACTGCCCAGTCCTGTGCCATCCTCAGAATTGCTATGCTTGAGCCCCTTGTTGCAGCCACTGTATCAATCCACTTCATCGAGGGTCTTCCTCTTTTTTGCTGACTCTCTAAATTACCAAGCATGATGTTCTTCTCCAGGGACTGGTCCCTCCTGATGACATGTCCAGAGTACCTGAGGCGAAGTTTTAACATCCTCGCTTCCAAGGAGCGCCCTGGCTGTACATATTCCAAGACAGATTTGTTCTTTCTCCTGGAAGTCCATGGTATGTTCAGTATTCTTCACCAACATCATAATACAAAGGCATCAGTTCTTCTTTGGTCTTCCTTATTCATTGTCCAGTTTTCACATGCATATGAGGCAGTTGAAATGCCATGACGTCTTTGCTTTTTAACACTTTAAAGAGGTCTTTTGCAGCAGATTTGCCCAGTGCAAGACGTTGTTTGATTTCACCAATCCTGGTGCCACGTTCTTCTTCATATAGTCCAGCTTCTCAGATTGTTTGCTCAGCATACAGATTGAATAAGTATGGTGAAAGGACACAACCCTGACGCACACTTTTACTGATTTTAAACCACGTAGTATCTCCTCATTTCTGTTTGAATGACTGCCTCTTGACCTATGTACAGGTTCCACGTGAGCACAATTAATTGTTCTTGAATTCTCTTTCTTAACAATGCTATATACTCAAGGTTGTATTTTGGTTCTCATGGACTTGTTTTAATTTTCTTCAGCTTCAACTTGAACTTCCATATGAGCAACTGATCATCTGTTCCGTAGTCGGCCTCTGGCCTTGTTCTAACTGATAATATTGAACTTTTCCATTGTCTCTTTCCACAAATGTAGTTGATTTCTTCCTATATTTTCCATCTGGTGAGGTCCACCTATGTTGTTGAAAAAAAGATATTTGCAATGGAGAAGTCATTGGTCTTTCTAAATTCTATCATGTGATCTCTGATGTTATTTCTATTGCCAAGGCCACATTTTCCAACCACAGATGTTTCTTCTTGTACAAAAACAGATATTTAAATAACTGATGCTAAATAAGAAATGTATGTACCTGTTCCAACTTACATACAAATTAGACTTAAAGACAGGCTTAGGAACAGATCTTGCTCGTAACTAGAGACTGCCTGTATATACTTAGCACGGGTATATGGGATACTGTGTGGTATCTATATACTGTAAACATACAGTACTGCATTTCAGCTAATGTATCTGGCAAGATAATATATACATGAGATACATGCCTTGCGTGCAGGAAGCTGTTGGGTTTGCTACGTCTGCTACGTCCCGTTCTCCAGTCAGGATTTCTGAACACTGTTATAACCTTATGGGACCACAGATGTATATGCGGTCAGATGTTTCCCAAACAGACGCTTTGCGGCACATGACTGTACACACACACACACACACACACAAACACACACACACGCACATATGGTTATACAGCACAAAGGAGCCCTGGTGGCACAGTGGTACAGAGATTGGCTGCTAAGCAAAAGGTCGTCAGTTTAAATCCACCAGCCACTCTTTGGAAACCCTATGGGGCAGTTCTGCTTTGTCCCGTAGGGTTCCTATGAGCCAGAATTGACTCACTGGCAACAGGTTACGGTACAGCACATAGGTTTCTAACATTTAATAAGATGACCTTTAGTGTCATGGGCATGAGGATGCTCTCTGTGTTCCTAAAGCAAAACTTAGAATTTTATTTCACACTAGTAATAAGGATAGTTCTGGACAAAGTTTAAATAGATAAGCAATAGCTAGCCTATAGGATGCAGACAAGTAAAGTTAATAAACCAGTCCAAGCCACCTCCTGCCTATTAAGTGAACGCAATCATTTTACATTTCCCTTTTGGAAAATTCCTTAATAGTCTGTACTGTGTAAAAGCTGATCACTGTTGTAACATGACCAGCTCATCTCTTTGGAGGCTACTCGCTGTTCACCAATAAAGCCTTTTAACTCTAATTAACTGATTGATCAGATTTTTTTTTTTTTTTTTTGACGATAGTTACAAGGAATTATTTGCTTTACTAATTCTCTTTCCTTTGTCCCCTCGTTGGTCAAAGGGGCTTAAATGTTAATGAAGCAAGATGAGATAAAGAGATAAGAGTTATTTAGCCAACATGTAGTGAGTATGAAATTTGTACTTTTCTAGATGCTATGAGTGTTAGAGAAACGTCAATAATACTAGCTAAATTTTATCGCATGCTTCCTGCCATCCCCAAACAGCTTGAAGTCTACATGAGTATGTCTTAGTTTCCTAGTGCTGCTATAACAGAAATGTCACAAGTGGGTGGCTTTCACAAACAGAAATTTATTTTCTCACAGTTTAGGAGGCTGGAAGTCCGAATTCAGGGTGCCAGCTCTAGGGGAAGTCTCTCTCTTTCTGTCAGCTCTAGGGGAAGGTCCCTGTCTCTTTTCAGCTTTCTGTTCCTCGGTTCCTTGGCAATCTCCATGTGGCATCTATCTTCCCCCATGTGTGCCTACTTGCTTCTGTGCCTAATCTTCTCCTTTTATATCTCAGTGTGATTGGCTTAAGACCGCCCTACACTGATATGGTCTCATTCATTAATATAACAAAGAAAACTCTATTCCCAAATGGAATTATATCCGTAAGTATAGGGGTTAAGATTCCAACACATACTTTGGGAGGACACAGTTTAATCCATGACTGGGCCTAACTGAGTTTTTTTAAGTGACATAACACTTAGGTAACTGCATATGTGTATGTTTATATATATGCATTTATATTTATAAAAGTCCCTGGGTAGTGCAAATGACTCAGCTACTGATTGAAGGGTTGGAGGTTGCAGGTTCAGATCCACCCAGATGCACCTGGGAAGAAAGACCTGGTAATCTACTTCTGAAAAATCAGCCACTGAAAACCCTGTGGAGCACAGTTCTCTGACACAGATGAGGTCACCATGAGTTGGACTAGACTTGATGACACCTGGTGATAGGTATTTATTTATATTTATGTATTTATGTATTATATTATTATAGATTATGTATTTATGCACATATTAGTCAGATTTTCTCAAACTTTAACATACATCAGAGTCACCTGATGCAAACCTGTTATTGTCAAGCTGATTCCGACTCATAGCAACCCTGTAGGACAGAGTGGAACTGCCTCATAGGTTTCCTAGGCTGTATTCTTTAAGGGAGCAGACTGCCACATCTTTCTCCCACAGAGTGACTGGTGGATTCCAACTGCTGACCTTTTGGTTAGCGGCCAAGCATTTAACCACTGCACCACAGGGCTCCTTTTCTAAATACAGTGTTCCATGTAGTCTCAATGCTTAATAAATTGCTCACTGAACAAATAATTAGCTTACAGGATAACGCCGAAAACATTTTTCTGCTTCTCTTTTCTTATCCAAAAAAATGGGGATTACAATTGCAAGTCTACCTCTGAACATTACACAGATAAACAAAATAATTGGTATGAAGTACTTTGATCATACAAAAGTCTGAGTATGATTGTTATTGCTAAAGACAGAATGAGAAATCAAATTCTTATGTGCATTTAAATTGGTTCAGAGAAAGGAAGTTTGTGAAAATTCCCATGATAGACTGGAGTTAATAGGGTGCCTCAGGAATTGGTGCTGCACATTTGAAATAATTAGTTGGAGAAAAAGGAGCTAGCTCATATGATGACATAAAATTATGTAGGCTAGTAAAAGCCACAGAGAATTATGAAAAAATATTCCAGAAGGATCTAATCAAACTGTATGACCAGAAAATAGGACAGTAGCTCCATTTTAATGTAGATAAATGACTTGCTTAGAAAAAGAAATAATTTCGGCTCCCTCAGCACGTTGATTAACTAAGAGGTATTAGAAGGAAATGCAGTGTGTCATGGTGGTTAGTATGTGCACAGTAATGCTAAGGTGCCATGTTCATTCATTCATTCACTGGACTAGTTATTCAGCACACACCTACTGACTGTGTCAGACAAGTACACTAAAGGTATGCTAAACACCAAGGGGAGAAAACTAAATGAAGACATAGTCCCTGTGTTTAAACTAGCTCACAGTCCAGTGAGTTACACTCTTGTTGTTAGTTGCCATCAAGTTGAGTCCTATTAATGGCACCCCCATGTATAACAGAACAAAACGGTGCCCAGTCCTGCACCATCTTCATGATCGTTGGTATGCACAAGGACATCATTGCAGCCACTGTGTATTTTGAGTGCCTTCCAACCTAGGGGGCTCATCTTCCAGCACTATATTGGACAGTGTTCTGTTATGATCCATAGAGTTGTCACTGGCTAATTCTCGGGACATAAAAGTAAATAACTATGGCTACAAAACAACCAAATAAGTAATTCTATGAGTTTTATATTGCTGTACAACTAGTTACCATAAACTTACTGGCTTAAAACAACACACATTATTGCTCAGCTTCCATGGGTCAGGAGCCTGGGCACCACTGGGCTGGGTTCTCTGCTTAGGGTATCTACAGGCTGCAATTAAGGCATTGCTGGTTGCATCCTCATCTGGAGGCTTGACTGGGGAAGGATCCATTTCCATGCTCACTTAGGTTGTTGGCAGAATTTATTTATTTGTGAAATATGACTGAGGGTCCTGGTTTTTTGCTGGCTGTTGTCTGGAGACCGCACTCAAGTCCTAGAGGCTACCACGGGACCTAAAGGCCACTCAGAGTTCCTAGGGGTCACTCACAGTTCCTTGCTACATGGGTTCCCTCAACATGATTGCTTGCATCTTCAAGCTAGCAAGGAGAATGTCTCACTCTAGCCTAAGATGGAGTCTTAAATGATAATCTAATCACAAGAGTGACATCTCATCCCCTATTCATAGTTTAAAATCAGGAAAGATGTGCGTCAGGGTTATATCCTTTCACCATACTTATTCAATCTGTATGCTGAGCAAATAATCCGAGAAGCTGGACTATATGAAGAAGAACGTGGCATCAGGATTGGACAAAGACTTGGTAACAACCAACAATATGCAGGTGACACAACCCTGCTTGATGAAAGTTAAGAGAGAACTTGAAGCACTTACTGATGAAGATCAAAGACTACAGCCTTCAGTATGGATTACACCTCAACATAAAGAAAACAGAAATCCTCACAACTGGTCCAATAACAACATCAGGATAAACGGAGAAAAGATTGAAGTTGTCAAGGATTTCATTTTACTTGGATCTGCAATCAACACCATGGACGCAACAGTCAAGATCTCAAACAATGCATTACATTGGGCAAATCTGCTGCAAAAGACTTCTTGAAAGTGTTAAAAAAGCAAAGATGTCACTTTGAGGACTAAAGTGCTGCTGACCCAAGCCATGGTATTTCCAGTCACCTCACATGAATGCGAAAGCTGGCAATGAATAAATAAGACTGAAGAAGAATTGTTGCCTTTGAATTATGGTGTTGGTGAAGACTATTGAATACACCAGAAAAATGAACACATCTTTCTTGGAAGAAGTCTAGCCAGAATATTCCTTAGAAGCGAGGATAGTGAGACTTCATTTCACGTATTTTAGAAATGTTATCAGGAGAGACCAGTCCCTGGAGAAAGACATTATACTTGGTAAAGTAAAGAGTCAGCGAAAAAGAGGAAGACCTTCAGTGAGATGGACTGACACAGTGGCTGCAACAGTGGGCTCAAACATAGCAACAATTGAGAGAACGGCGCAGGACCAGGCAGTGTTTAGTTCTGTTGTACGTAGGGTTGCTATGAGTTGGAACTGACTCAATGACACCTAACAACAACAAAAGGAAGTCACAGGTCCCAACTTCAGTCAAAAGTAGGGGATTACACAAACTAATAAACAATAAAAGCTGGAAGTTATCGGGGGGAGGTTCACACTTCAGGAGTCGCTTGGAGGTGCCAATGGTTTCCTAGCCAAGAAAACATCTGAGACAAATAAATTGCTAAGTTTATCAGGCACAATTGGTTATGTCCTTGGATCACTTAAGATTACTCGATAGCTTTATAATTGGACCTGATAGGGATGGTCTTTGTTCAGTTATTAAGTGGTATTTATTGCTGTCATGTTCATCTGTATTTGTTAGAAGCTTCAATAAGTCCAGCTCAAACTCAAGGAGAGGAGATTACACAAGGGCATGAACACCAGGAGGTGGGGGTCCTGGGGGACCATCTTATGGTCTATCTACCACAGAGGAAGGAGTTCCTAAAAGTATGTTGGAGAGTCTTCACTTTTTCTTATCCAGGAAGGTAAATGCTTAGCAGACTTGGGAGACTGATGGTTGTGAGACCTTGGAAGAGTCCCCTAACCACTCTGAACTTACACATAGGTATAATGTGAGTTGTACCAAATAAACACCATAATGCCTGCCATGTAAATAGTCCAGAATTCTCCATCTGTAAAATCTGTTGATTTTGACAAATCTGCTTTTCGGATGGATCTCGTCACTTCAATGTACTGTAGTTGTTGTTGGGTGTCATCAAGTCAATTCTGATACATACAGACCTCATGTGACAGAGTAGAACTGCCCCATAGGGTTTTCTAGGCTATAATCTTTATGGAAGGAGTCCTGGTGGCACAGTGTTTAAGTGCTTGGCTGTTAACCAGAAGGTCTGGGAATTGAACCCACCAGCCTGTCCATGGGAGAAAAGACCTGGAGATATGCGCCCGTAAAGATTGCAGCCTAAGAAACCCTATGTGGCAGTTTTGCTTTGTCATATAGGGTTGTTAGGAGTCAGAATCAACTCAACAGTGCACAGTAACTATCTTTATGGAAGCAGATTGCCAGATCTTTGTCCCATGGAGCCACTGGGTGTATTTGAACCGCCAACCTTTCGATTAGCAGACGAGTACTTAACCATTGTGCACCGGGGCTCCTCGTACCACAGCAGTGCAGTCCAAATTGAAATTAAAATTGCCTGATGAGACAGGACCACGCAGTTGCTGTGTCCTTACCATTAGCATCCTAATAGCTCATAAAGATATCTCAGTAGTTTAAACAACTCACACTTCCGATTCTGGGTGATAGGACTTAACTGATAAATTTTCGCTTAACCACCCACAGATATATAATAATTTATTTCCCTTGGAGCCTAATTAGCCAATTCCACTCTGGCCCATCCTGTATGCCTGGTACAAACCCGTCTACTGCATTTGCTCAGCCTCTCCACCTGAGCCTCTTCTCATGCTGTGTTAGAATGGAAACACCCGAGAGATGAGTCAGGAGACACCTAGTCCATGATTTTCCCCATTGTACGCTGCCACCTCCAGGGGGGGAGAGTGGCTGGCACTGGACTTCCGTGGAGGGCCCCCTCTTGGACAGCAGCGCTCTGGCTCCAGAACAACCCCACCGGACTTCAGGTTCCCACGTGCCTGGGCTCAGTCCCAGTCTGTCCATTGTTCAGTGCTCCCCTGGAGTCGGCTGAGTGAGCCTTGGTCCCCTCATCCCCTGTTCTCCTCCCCAAATCCCCTGCTCCCCTTTCACCGTCCTCCTCTTCTTCCTGCTCCTCCCCCTCCTTACTTCTCTTCCTCCTCTTTCTCCTCCTCTTCCTCTTCCCCTCCTCTTCCTCCTTCTCTTTCTCTTCCTCCTCCTCCTCTTCCTTCTCTTTCTCCTCTTCTTCTTCCTTTTTGGTTTTGACAGTGTTTTACTTGATTTGAAAAAAGGATCAGGTGACACTGCGTCTTTTAAAGTTCCTGAGTTTTATTTAACGGGAAGCAAAGTAGAAGGGTATGGCTGTGATGCCCAGCTGTACTTCTTGTTGCTCAGTCAGGAAAGTTTGAGAATAAAAAAAGATATCAAGGCGGCTGGGAGAAAACAGGAGCCGTGGTGCACAGTGGTTAAAGCTTTTGGCTGCTAACCGAAAGGTCAGCGGTTCGAGACCACCTGCTGCTCCATGGGAGAAAAAAAGTGGCAGCCTGCTTCTGTAAAGATTTACAGCCTTGGAAACCCTGTGGGACAGTTCTACTCTGTCCTCTGGGATCACTATGAGTCAGAATCCACTCAGTGGCAATGGGTGGGGAGAAAAACAGCCATGGGCATCTAAAAGGATCTGATCTTCCATGTTCCCTGTTCAAAGGAGCTGGAGGTGGCAGATAGAGGCACTTTCAGATGTTGGAGCTGAGTTGATTAATACGGGGTTGTTCCAAACGTGGTTTTGCTATTATATTGTTCACTAGTTATCGACTTTCAGTAACTACTACAATTAGAGGAAACAAAAAGATAATACATTTCATAGACCAGCTTGGTGGAAAATAAATTCTTAGTTGAGACCATTTAAGATTTATGGGAAGACTAAGTTTTTTTTTCCCTCCAAATTTTATTTTGTTGTTGTTGTTGAGAACATGCACAGCAAAATATAGACCAGTTTAACTGTTTCTACATGTATGGTTTAGTAATATTGATTACATTCTTTGAATTATGCAACCCTTCTTACCTGCTTTTTCTGAGTTGTTCTTTCCTCATTAACATTAACTTGCTGCCTCCTAAGTTCCTAACTAATTTTTCAAGTTACTGTTGTCAATTTGATCCCATATAGATAGTTCTTAAAAGAGCATAATGCTCAAGGCAGAACTTTTTTACTAGTTAAGCTAAACTATTGTTCTGTTTTAAGAAGAAGTCAGGGACTATTTTTGGTTTAAGGTTTAAAGATTATCTCAGGACGATAGTTTCAGAGGTTCATCCACCCTCCATCAGTCCAGAAAGTCTAGAATACATGAGAATTTGAAATCCTGTTCTGTATTTTCCCCCTTTTGATCAGGATTCTTCTATGAAATATTTGATAAAAAGTTCAGTAATGGAAGTTTTCAACTACTAGCTGAAAGGTTGGAGGTTCAAAATGTTCAGTAATGGTAGCCAGGCACCCTCCATTTCTTCTAGTCTCATGGAAAAGTGGGCAGTTGTTCATGGAGGCAATTAGGTACACATTCTATGTCCTCCTCCTATTCCTGACTCTTCTTCTTCCTCTGTTGCTCCAGTTGAATACAGACTAATTGTTATGCTTTGGAATGGAAAAACTTAAGTTTTAAACTCAGGTTTTCCACCATGAACTACATCATCATAAAATATCTGAACTCATTTATTTGGTTACTCTTTAATTTACAAGTGCTTTTCACATGTTTAAGAGCAATATGAATTAATCAGTATAATCATTTTGCATACTTCTCCTATAATATCACAAAAGCTTGTAGCCTTACTGGACATATAAATTAATTAGAAGGCCACCATCTCATGCATTATTAAACATAGCAGATCCTACCACCGGCTAAATCAATTAACCATTAACGATCGCACAACACAATGTGTTGGGCATCAGTTTTGTAAGTAATATCTTTGCAAACAGTACAAAATGGGATAGCTTCACAGTGAACACTAGAATCTTAGATAAAAAGCTTAAGTGTTTAGACATTTCCAGATACTTCTGCAGGGAAAGCAATACATGAAAAGAATTCAAATTGCCTATCATCATACCATATGCCACATTTTTTGCTTACATAATGTATTTAATTGTTTGACAGGTTTAGACCACATGAAATTGCTTAGTATGGCTTAGCTGGATTGGATTCAATGTGTTAACTGTTAAATATAGTGAAATATTCCATTGGTTATATGTTTCTGCTTCTCAGTTTATAACCCCTTTATTTTCACTTACATGTTGAGTCAATAATTTTTTAAAGAAACTGATCATTTCAAAAAAGAGAGGGAAGAGTAGTTATTGGTAGAGAGATATGTCACATTAATTAAAATAGCCACTTTCAACAAGGTAACCAGAAAAGAATGTAAATTTAACTGATACTTGTTCCGGTTAATGGAATAAAATTTCATGGGAGATTATTATAGACACATATGGATCAAGAACTAGAAACCTGGACCTGTTTTTTTTTAAGTTCCAGTTCCTTTCCTCTGAATTGTAAGGATAATTTCTCAAAGTTAGGAAGATTGATAAAGAAGAAATATAATACCTTCACAAGGGTTTATGAGATTTGAAAGGGCTATTGGATGAAACCGTACTCTCTGCAATAGCACTAAGCATGCTTCTCCAGCCTCAAACAGTTCTATGGGTTTCTGTAACACTCGGACAGGGAGAAGGAGACTTGAGTGAACTGGGGGGTTTAAGAGGATCGGAATGTCATTAAAAGGGGCTGATAGCGTTCCATCTTTCTTTGTCACTGTATAATTTGTAGTACCTTTGCAAAATAGAAACACATGAAAAGAATTCCAGTGGGTTTGATCTTATCACTGAAGATGAAGTAGAGCTGTTGTCTCTCCTTTTTGAGCAATATTCTACATTTCACTGCCTCAGCACATAACCTGCCCTCCCTCCGCCCCCCGGGGAGCAGATGGAGCGAGCAGTGCGGGACAGGTTCATAAAGTGGCAGACTCAGGACAGATGCACTCCAAAAGAAGACTTATTCCAATATTGAATTTTTAAATTATAAAATCAGTGTAAGATTGTGGAAGACATGTAATATAGAGGGAAAAACACCAGTAATTTTAGCTCCCTAATTCAATCATTTATATATATATATTTATATAAAAAACCCTGGTGGTGGCACAGTGATTAAGTGCTCGGGTGCTAACCCAGAGATTGGCAGTTTGAACCCACCCAGTGGCTGCAAGGGAGAAAGACCTGGCGATCTGCTCCCACAAAGATTACAGCCAAGAAAACTCTATGGGGCAGTTCTACTCTGTCTCATGGGGTTACTCTGAGTTGAAAATTGATTTGATGGCACCTAACAACAACAGTAACGTGTGTGTGTATGTGTGTGTGTGTGTGTATGGGTATACGTGTATATATATTTATATGTATATATATTTATACTTACATATATGCAAAGTATGGAATCATCTTGCAGAAAGCAGTTTGGTCTTTGTTCTCAGTTCTTTCTAGTCAGACCACACCTGAGGCTGCAGAGTGGGGGCTGACCAGACCAAGAGGAACCATCTGGTGGCCTGATTTTATGTCCTCAGGAGGCAGGATGTCATCTACTATGGCCACATGGTGAGGCCGATAAAGACCCTCAACAGAAAGGCTCAGGGGGCTTCCTGGTTGGCAACAACATCTGCTCTCGGAAGGACAGTGCGTCCCCTGGGGACGTAGAAGCTCTGTGTGGGGAACCCACACCCTATGCGTCTCTTCATTTGTGTTCTTTTTGGCTGTAAGAAATCTGTAGTCCTAAGCATGGTAGACTCTTTAAGAGATTCTGTGAGTCATTTCAGTGAATTCCTAAATGCAAAGGAGCAGTGGAGGCCAGCAGTCAGAAAGTTAGGGTGTCTTGTGGACTCCCATGCTTGCAGCTGGCACCCTGAAGGGGTAGTGGGAAACCAGCTCTGAAGCGGTGACCAGCACGTCAGAAGGTTGGGTGTCGTATGGACTCCACAAACCTGTGGGTGGTGTCTGCCTGTTTGTCCTTTTGAACTGTGGTGTCCTTCTAACTTGTGAGCTCTGGCCCAGCTCTGGGAGGCTAGGGTTGGAGAGAGTGTGCCGTGTGAGTGTCTGGCGATAAGGTTGGAGAAGTGGGAAGGAGAAGACTAGGACCAGCCTCCACATTTTGGGGGTTGGATTCCTGCTGATCCTTACCACGCAGTTGCTGATGAAGGTGGGATTTTTCCCTTATTTAGTGCAGCATATTTATAGTCATCACGAGTCATATAATTTGAAGTTGACTCGATGGCAACTGGTTTTTATATGCATGTATGTGTACACATGTGTATATATATGTCTGTGTGTATCCACATATACAAGCATGCATACTCTGGACCTAAATGTAAAACATAAAACCCTAGAATTTTAGTAAAAAACATAGGAGAACATCTTCAGGATCTAGGACAAAGTAAAGAATTCTTAGACTTGACATCAAAAGTGTGATCTATAAAAGGAAAGAGTGATCAACTGGACCTCATCAAAATTAAAATGTTTGCTCTGTAAAAGCTTCTGTTAAGAAAATGAAACGTCAGTCTACAGATTGGGAGAAAATATTTGCAAACCACATATCTGAAATGGACTAGTATCTAGACTATATAAAGAACAGTAAGAAAATAAAATTCAATTAGCAAATGGGCAAATGACATGAATAGACATCTCACCAAAGAGGATCTACAGATGGCAAGTAAGCACATGAAAATAAGCTGTTAAGGGAATACAAAGTAAAACCACAATGAAGTATCACAGACTTACCAGAATGGCTAAATAAAAAATAGTGAAAACACCAAATGCTGGGGAGAATGCAGAAAAAATTGGAGCACTCATAAATTGCTCATGCATGGGAAGGTAAAATGGCACTGCCACTCTGGAAAACAGCTTCACTGTTCTTATAAAGCTAAATGTGCAATTACCATAAACCCAAAAACCAAACCCATTGCCGTCAAGTTGATTCTGACTCGTAGCAACCCTGTAGGACAGAGTAGAACTGCCCCATAGGGTTTCCAAGGCTGTAAATCTGTATGAAAGCAGACTGCCACATCTTTATCCTTCGGAGTGACTGGTGAGTTCAAACTGCCAACCTTTCAGTTAGCAGCCGAGCGCCACCAGGCCACCAGGGGTCTGTCTTGCAGTTACCGTACCACCCAGCACTCTTGGGCATCTGTCCCAGAGAAATGGAAACTTTTGTTCACACACAAACCTGTACACAAATGTTTATGCAGCTTTATTTGTAGTAGTGAAAAAAAACTGAAAACAACCCAGGTTGGGTGAATGATTCAACAACTACGATATGTCCATGGTTGTATATGGTATATGGGATACTACTCAGCAATAAAAAGGAATGAACTACTGATACAAGCAACAATTTGGGTGAATCTCCAGGGGATTATGCTGGCTGGAAAAAAAAAAAAAAGCCAATCCCATAAGATTGCATACTACCTGATTCCATTTATATAACGTTCTTGAAATGACAAAATTATAGAGATGGTACAGGACTTCGTTTAAAAACCATCTATGAGACCAAAAGCAGAGATGAGGAACAGGGCGGGCAGGGAAACCACTGACCAGGAAATAACTAGAGCGCAATCAATGAGAATGTTGACACATCGTGAAAAATGTAACTAATGTCACTGAACAACTTGTGTAGAAATTCTCAAATGGGAACCTAATTTGCTGTGTAAACCTTCACCAAAAACTCAATATTATTTTAAAAAAATTATAGAGATGGAGAACAGATTAGTGGTTATTTGTGTGTTATTTGCGTAAAAATACAGTAATTAGTAAGGAGCCCTGGTGGCGCAAAGGTTAAGTGCCCAGCTGCTATCCAAAAGGCTTGTGGTTCAGACCCACACTTCAGCTCCACGAGAGAAAGACCTGGCAACTTCCTCCTGTAAAGATTACAGCCTAGGAAACCTCATGGGGCAGTTCTGCTCTGTCACACGGGGTCACTATGGATGGGAATTTACTCAACTGCACACAACAATGCAAATATAGAGGCCACCTCTTTCTTTTACCTTCAAGCTCCAGTATGACTTGTCCTGGCAGTGTGTGTGTGTGTTTGTGTGCATGTGTGCATCCAGGGTTACGTCTAGGACATCTGTGGACCTTACATGCATCCCCAGGGGTGACTGCATCTCAGCACCACTAGAAGAGCAGGTCCATTCTGATCCATCCAAGGGTGATCCAGGGTACTCTTTTTTTAATTTCATTGTGGTAAAATACATGTAACACAAAATTTGCCATTTTAACCATTTTTGAGTATATAACTCAGTACTATTATTTACATCAACCATGTAGTGCAACAATCACCACTGTTTCCAAAAGTTTTTCATCACTCCAAACAGACACTCAGTGCCCGTTAAGCAATAATGCCCATCCCTCCCGCCTCCCCAGCCCACTGATAAACTTCGGTCTCTATGCATTTGCCTTTTCTACTATCACTGGAGACAGACATCATGCTTGGTAAAGCAGAGGGTGATCGAGAAAGAGGAAGACCCTCAATGAGATGGACTGACACGGTGGCTGCAACAATGGGCTCAAACATACCTACTATTGTGAGGATGCCGCAGGATGGGGTGGTGTTACGTTCTGTTGTACATAGGGTCGCTGTGAATCAGAACTGACTTGACGGCACCTGACATCAACAGATATTTCATATATGTGGTATCATACAATATTTGTCCTTTTGTAACTGACTTATTTCACTCAGCGTAATGCTTTCAAGGTTCATCCATGCCTTAGTGTACATCAGAACTTCATTTCTCTTTGTGGCTGAGGACGATTCCATTATGTGTATGTACTGTGATCCAGGGTACTCTTGATTAGGCCCAGGTGGGGACTTGTAGCACTGTCTGTCTACACTGTTGTTATGGATTGAATTGTGTCCCCCAAAATATTTGTTGTAAATCCTAAACCCCCGCACCTGTGGATGTCATCCCGTTTGGGAATAGGACTTTGTTATGTTAATGACACTACATCAGTGTAGGGTGAGTCTTAAGCCAGTCATCTTTGAGATACAAAAAGAGCAGATATGGCACAAAGAAGGAAGCACAAATGGAGGAGAAGAGACGTGTCACATGAAGATCCTCAAGGAACAGAAGCTGAAAGAGACAAGAACCTTCCCTAGAGCCGACAGAGAGAGAGAGAGCCTTCCCCTAGAGCCGGCGCCCTGGATTCAGGCTTCTAGCCTCCTGAACTGTGTGAGGATAAATTTCTGTTCGTTATAGCCACCCACTTGTGGTATTTCTGTTAAGCAGTACTAGATAACTAAGACAACTATCACAACAGAAATGTGTGTCTATGCATACATCACTTTTGGGCTTCACCATGAATGCAGTGGTAACATGTTAGAAAAAGGGCTTCGAAATCATCCCCGTGATCTTTTTCTGCTCCAGGAATCAAGAATCTTCAAGTCCTTTGCCACATCATAAAACCTACCCAAACCTGCTTATGGGGTGGTTAGGCTGTTGTCGTTGTGTTCCGCCGAGTCTATTCCGACTCATAGCGAACCCATATGACTGAGTAGAACTGCCCCATAGGGTTTTCTAGGCTGTAATCTTCACGGAACAAATCACCAGGTCTTTCTCCTTTGGAGCCACCGGGTGGATTTGAACTACCAACCTTTTGTTGAGCAGCTGAGTGCTTAACTGTTGTGCCACCAGGGCTCCTAGTGGTTAGGCTAGATGATTGGAAAGTAAAATGAAGAGCAGGATTTAACAGCCCACGAGACACACTGCTTTATGAACCCCGAGCAAAAATAACCCTGTGCTCTCTGTGAACCTCAGAGCTTCCTTGCTCCTGTCTGTCCCAGCTCAGTTCTGCTCTGCTTTTATCTGACAGCATTTTTGCTAGCTGCTCATTTTGATTGCATTGTTATTTCTCTCCTAAACTTAGCAGCATTGCACATTTGGGCTTGTGTTTTTGACAGCGATACGTTAATGTGTGCAGTGGTGGGAAGACAGGCACCCTACACAAATCCTAACGATTTCAAAGATTTTCCACTGCTTTGGTGCTCAAAAACGATCTCTTTGAACTTGGTTATTGACAGGGTTCTTGGGGGAAAAGCCTTTCTAGTGTCAGTCTGTTGTATACTATGGTTCGAGGTGTTCCAATCCTTTGTCTAGGGGTGATATGAATGTGAATTCAATTCACAGTGCGTTTGCACTGAAGTGGGAACCACAGATGGAAAATGACGGTGAAGTCATGATTCTTTTACAGGATATTAAAAATAAAGAGTACTTCTGCCAAAAAAAAAACTTTCTGGAGAAATCCTGACACCTAAGTATTGGTCCTATGGAATAATTTCAAGTAGGAAACAATTTCTGCCTACCTTAAGTCAAAATTTTTAGAAATGAGGTATTCCACTGTTAGTATTAAATGAAAAAGATTGACATAATTAGATATATATTTTTTCTATTGAAGCATTGAAATGATTAAAAACGCTTTTATTTAAAGTAGAAATGTACTGTTATAAATAATCGAAAAAATGTACTTAAAGCTTTAACTTTGAATTTAACTGTGAAATTAGGAAAATACTGAAAAGCTAGACCCCTCAATGGCTTACCATTGCCCATGGAATCAACATACACAGCTTGGCAGGAGCTGGGAGGCTGTGTGAGTCTGGCCTTCTTAGGTTCTAGTGTAGTTATGCAGTAAAACCTGCGAAAGCTGGAACCTGTGGAAGGTGGAAAGCCATCAGAGAAAGAAAACTCAAATATTTTCCACTAATAGAGAGCGATATAAAAGTGGCAAGACTGCACCCTGTTGAAGGCGGACACCTTGCAAGACCCAGAAACAGAAGGCAGTTTCGTCAAGTTCTGGCTCTCACAGGTTTCACTGTCATTACTGCCCTCACTCCCTCCCCTGAGGCGCCCTGAGCATCCTTCAGGTGCTTGTATGAGCATGCTCCCTTCTGCCACAGGGCCTTTGCATATTCTGTTCCCACCCCAGTCATCCTTCCCTTCATTCTTCACATATATTAACTGATCTCAGCTCAAGCTTCTCATCTTCAGGTAAGCCTTTTCTGACCTTCTTGACTGGATTGACCCTCATCCCCCTTACTCCCCAGCCACATCCATAATGCCCCCTGTCATGTCCTCCCATTTCATAGCTCTTACCAGAATCGCACTTCCATAGTTTCATTTGAGGTTGTTCGATCATGTCTCTCTACCTCCATAGAGCCGGGAGTTGCTTGGGAGCTGGGAATGAAGCTGATTTTGCTTACCATATCCTTTGTGTCTATCCTGATGCCTCAGTAAATATTTGGAGAAGGAAGTGAAGAAAACCAATGTAAGACCTCTCTTTTTTTAATGACTAATTAATGGCCGTAAGCAAAAGAAATTGCTTTGAAAAACGCTTGTGTTTCAAATAGGTGTTCAATAAACGACGTTGCAGAGAAATTCTTTTTCTGTGTTTCTTTAGATGTCATTAGAGTTTCTGATATTAATGCATCGATAATAACAGGTCTGCTGTGTTCTGGGTGGAGGTAACATTTGAGATGCATATTTACTGCTGCTCTGAAGCATTTTTATCTGCTAGGAATGGTGGGAAATAGTTAAATTGCCACAAGAAAGTGAATTTCCACAAAATTTATGCCGTGAGAAAGCGTGTCTTTGACCAAAACATTCATGTCAGGGTGCCACTACTGGTGAAAACAGAAGTCTGCTCTTACTGCTAAAGAATGGCCCAGCCACTCATTCTAATTAGAATGAGGAAGCAGGGTTTTAAGTTCCACACAATATCTGTTTCTCTAGGACGTGGTTGTTATTGTTGTTGGCTGCCAACTAGACGATTCCAACTCCTAGTAACCCCATGTGACAGAGTGGAACTGCCCCATAGGGTTTTCCAGGTTGTAATCTTTACAGAAGCAGATCTCCAGGTCTTTCTCCCACAGAGCCACTGGGTGGGTTCAAACCGTCAACCTTTTGATTAGCAGCTGAGCGGACTAAGATTTAATATATAACTGGTACTGTTTCTGGAACTTTGAAACACAATTTTGTTGATCCATAAATTGAGGAGGAAAAATAGACTGACGTGGAGAGTCAACACAATGTTGGAGTAGAATTCCAGATGTGAAGTCTTCCAACAAACGAAACACTGTAACACAGCTTCTTGAGAATGTCATTTCTTACTAACTATAATGTGTGAGTTCTTGCTGCAGCAGTTCTAGACATGCAATGTCCCATGAGTCTTCTTACTACTTCTGACGGGTGTCAGCCACAGACCCGTTATCCACGTCAACCCGCCTACGGTTCTCTTCATCCTCCAGTAATGCTTAGCAACACACATACAGCTTTCAATGTATAGAGTTCTTTTTTTTTTTTTTCTTCTGAAAATAGAACATATTTAAATAGATAGGTTCTTATTTGCCTTGGGAAGTCAGACCAGGTTTGCGGTGCTAGTTTTTTTTTTTTTTTTAAATCATGCTTTAGATGAAGGTTTACCGAACAAATAGTTTCTCATTGAACAGTACACATACTGTTTTATGACAGTGGTTAACAACCCCACAACATGTCAACACTGTCCCTTCTCAACCTTGGGTTCCCTATTACCAGCTTTTCTGTCCCCTCCTGCCTTCTAGTTCTTGTCCCTGGACTGTTGTGCCCTATTAGTCTCGGTTTGTCTTATGGGGCTGTCTAATCTTTGGCTGAATGGTGAACCTTGGGAGTGACTTCATTACTGAGCTAAAAGGGTGTCTGGGGGCCATACTCTTGGGGTGTCTCCAGTCTCTGTCAGGCCAGTAAATTTGGTCTTTTTTTGTGAGTTAGAATTTTGTTCTTCATTTTTCTCCAGCTCTGTCCGGGACCTTTTGCTGTGATCCCTGTCAGAGCAGTCAGTGGTGGTAGCCGGGCACCATCTAGTTGTACTGGACTCAGTCTGGTGGAGGCCGTAGTAGTTGTGTGGTGCTAGTTTGTATACATATTTGCATGCAGATTTGTCCAAAACAAATAGATTTTATACAGACATATTTAAAAACTTTAAAACCAGTTGCTGTCAAGTTGACCCCTACTCATAGTGACCCCATGTGTGTCAGAGTAGAACTATGCTCCATAGGGTTTTCAATGGCTGGCTATTCGCAAGTAGATCTCCAGGCCTTTCTTCCAAGGCACCTCCAGGTGGGCTTGAACCACCAGTCTTTTGGTTTTCAGCCAAGCACATTAACCATTGGCACTACCCAGGGATTCCTTTTAAACTTCAGCATCTTTAAAAAGTTGTTTGAGGATTTGACATTTAAATACTTACCAGGTCAGTAGCCTACCATTATTAAACATAAAATTTAATTTACTGTAAAAAAAAATCCAACTCAATTGATGATAAAAAGCTAAACGAATTTTACTTGCTTTTGAGTATGCTTCTATGTAGTTAATTCAGTTTTCCCAACAATGTACTATTAGTGGATTTATGGAAGAATAGAAGCACCTAAACCCAAAAAAACCAAAACTGTTGCCGTCGAGTTGATTCCAACTCATAGCGACCCTATAGAACAGAGTAGAACTGCTCCATAGAGTTTCCAAGGAGTGCCTGGTGGATTCGAACTGCCAACCTTCTGGTTAGCAGCTGTAGCACTTAATCACTATGTCACCAGGGTTTCCAGAAGCACCTATTAAGCCTTATATTTTAGATTTAACATCACAGATACATTCTTTCTTTCTTAAGATTTAATTCTTGAGTATGCTGTAGAACTAACTATTAAGACTTTTAAAAATGAGGTGCTTCTAATAATGCAAGAGCTTTTCTTTTTTCTTTTTTTTCTTTTCTTTTTAGAAAGTACTTTCTAAATTAAACTAGCTTAATGCTTTATGGAGGCTAAATTATAATGAAGTTCCTCCCAGCATTGAAAACTAAAAACAGCTGCATGGCTTCTACATTTGACAGTTAGAAAAACAAATAGGTTTTTAAAATTGCCTTATTTAACCTGAAAAGTTCAAATCAGAATATAACTTAAGAATAAACCATAGTAAATTACCTAATAAAGTAACATAATAGAAAACCAAGAACTCATTCATGTCGAGTCAATTCAGACTCATATCCACTGTGAAGGTTAAGGTTATGTGTCAACTTGGCTAGGCCATGATTCTCAGTGGTTTGGCAGTTATGTAATAATATAATTAGGCAGACATTGGACTGATTGCTCTTCCATAATGTAATCACCCCCATGATGAGGTCTGCTATGAGCAGCCAATCAGTTGTAAGGGGGGGTTTCTTCAGGGGTGTGGACTGCATCCAATATATATGAACATTCTGGCAAAGCTTGCTGGCTTTTGCTCAGTTTGGATCCTGCATCCAGCTCATCATCATCTGATCTCCAGTTCTTGAAATTTGGGCCAGTGGCCTGCCAAGTTGCTTGCCGACTTGGAATTCATCCTATGAGCCAGCAGCCTGCTGTCTGACCTGCTGATCATGGGTTCGTCAGCCTCTGCTATATGAGTCAGGAGAAGCTCCGGTCTTGCTTCACCCACAGACTTGAGACTTACTAGCCTCTGTAACCACCTGAGCCATTTCCTTGAGATAAAGCTCTCTCTCTCTCTCCATAAATACACACACACACACACACACACACACACACACACACACACACACGCTTCACTGGTTTTGCCTCTCTAGAGAACCCAGCCTGAGACAGCGACCGTATAGGACATAGTAAAACTGCCCCATAGGGTTTCCAAGGCCGTTATCTTTATGGAAGCAGACTGCCACATCTTCCTCCCATGGAGCCGCTGGGTAGGTTCAAACCGCTGACCTTTCAGTTAGCAGCTGAGTGCTTATCTACTGGGCCACCAGAGCTCCTCAAATCCATGTATGAATAACACTAAAAGAAACAGGAGTACGTGAATGTGGACAAGAAGGGAGCAATACCAGTGCTTCTGTGTTCTTTTTACCTAAATGAAAAGAGGGCAAGGTGATTTATATAATTTTGGTGAGCCAGTGTCATTTTAAATTATATCAGCTGACATTTAGTGTATTTATTTTCACAAACTTATTTAACATTGACGTGAATGAGAAGATTTTGAAGCAAGTCAAAACGAATTACTAAATCCCAGAAAATATAGAGGAGGATTTATTCTGGACATTATCTGAACGTTTTTTATGGTACCAAAATGGCTGTTTTTAACTTAGGTTGTTAAACAAGAAATGGCTAACTTTGCAAACATACAGTAGACCTGGAACGTGACTTGTGCTTGTTCAGGATGTAGATGATGTTTTGGATTTCACCTGCACTCCACATGTCCGCATGCTTGAAAGAGCATCTTGTTCCACAGTCTTGCAGTAAATCATATTAGACAGCTCTGTATTTGAAAGCTTTGGACTTGATAGTCTAGCAGTCAGTGTTTTTTGTGTTATCACTCTTGGCATCCTTGCAAAAAAGGTAATTGCTGTTAGCTTCATCTTATAGTTGAACAGGTTAAATGATTTATCAATACATAGGTAGTGCTTTCTTGCCTTCCATGCAGGAGACCTGGGTTCGATTCCTGGTCTACGTACCTCAGGAGTAACCACCACCTATATGTCAGTGGAGACTTGTGTGTCCCTGTGATGCTGAACAGGTTTCAGCAGAGCTTCCAGACTGAGAAGGACTCAGAAGGAGAAAGGCCTGGTGATCTATTTCTGAAAATCAGCCAGTGAAAACCCTGTGGATCACAGTGGTCCAATCCCATTGCGATGGGGTCGCCATGAGTTGGAGGCAGACCGGAAGACAACTAACAACAGCAGAGCAAGGGTCAGAATTCACAATTCAAAAATCTGCCTGTGGCTTTGCTTACCTAACTTTACCCACGTATCTGCTTACTTCCAGAACAAACAAGAAGGCCCTCATTTGCAGGTGGGAAAATAGGGGTGGGCATTCAAATGTGACACTGCTGTCAGCTAAATTATTTTATTTCCAGTCTTGTGAACAAATCGCCCCTTCTTTATTCCTCTCTAAGCTGTTACTACCATTATTCCAGGATCACTGTGTTAAAGTTCAAAGCAAGAAGGAGAATTCTAGCTGGGAAAACCCTGATTCTGCAATTTAACCCTGCCTCAGGGGGAGAAGGCTACTGTTTTGCAAACCTCATCACGCACACTGTTCTCCCTTCACTTTATTAATCCATGTGCACGTGTGGAAAGAATATGCCATAGCACTACTGTTATTTCTAGGTCATGCACACGTCAGCTCTGCCCTAGTATTTGCAGCTGAATCACATATTTGGAGTACACACCAATGAGGCGACTTTCCTTTATAGGATTGTGAACTCCACAAAGCTTTTGATGAGATGGCTGCTCCAGTTCTGATTTCTGTGCCCCAGGCTTGTTGGGATAAAAGAGCAATGGAAATCCACATTGCTGTTGTTGTTGTTAGTTGCCCATTGAGTCCACTCGACTCATGGCAACGCGGCGTTCAATGGGATTTACCCAGAGGCAGATTAACCAGTAAGCGAGGTGTGCACGGGCTTAATTGTGTTTCCTTACTACTCTGGAGCGCACAATTTCACATGGGTTTCACCACATCTTTGGATAGATGTCTACCTCACGTAGAAGAAAATGTTGTCCTATGCCATCTTCACAATGGTTGATATGCTTGAGTCCACTGTTGTGGCTGCTGTGTATTTTGAGTGCCTTCCAACCTAGGGAGCCTGTCTTCCAACACTATATTGGATGATATTCTGTTGAGATCTGTAAGGTTTTCATTGGCTAATTTTCAGAAGTAGGTCGCCAGGCCTTTCTTCCTAGTCTGTCTTCGTCTGGAAGCTCCACTGAAACCTGTCCACCACGGGTGACCCTGCTGGTATTTGAAATACTGGTGGCATAGCTTCCAGCATTGGTGCAACATGGAAGCCACCACACTATGACAAATGGACATACAGATGGTGAGAAATCCAGATTAGACCTCACTGATTCTCTGGCGCACTAGTTAAGTGCTCGACTGCTAACCAAACGGTTGGCAGTTTGAACTCACCAGCCGCTCCACAGTAGAAAGATGTGGCAGTCTGCTTCAGTAAAGATGACGGCCTTGGAAACCCTGTGGGGGCAGTTCTACTCTGTTCTATAGGGTTCCGATGAGTTGAATTGACTCAACAGCACCCAACAATAACAATTCTCATCAAACTGCATAGATGTTGAAGAAAATGAGACACAATGCTTGGCATTTTATAAAAGTAGGATTTAATAGTAAAGGGTTCCTTATCGCAAGTGGTTAAGCACTCACCTGCTCGCCTGCTAACTGAAAGGCTGGCGGTTCAAATCTACCCCGCGGCTCTGCGGGAGAGAGACCTAGCAATCTGCTTCCATAGAGATTACAGCCTATCGGGAAACTTCTACTCTGTCTTATAGGGTTCCTATGAGTTGGAATCGACTAGATGGCGCACAACGACAGCATAGGTTCTCTAGTAAAATGTCCTTCTGTTTTGTAGAAGAAGAAAAAAAATGAAGCACAGAGATACGTAATTATGTCTAGGTAACACAACTTGTTAGCATTTAAGAGTAAAATAAAAATATTTGTTTGAAAGATAAAATGGTTTGGAGTGTGTGATTCATCCTTTTGCATTATGATGTAAGAGATGGGAGGTGAGCTTTTATCAGAAAAATAAGGCTGGCTTTTCAGTGATACGTCTGCCAGCAGCGCTAATCAAGTATCTACTGCTCTGGGCTGCAGCAACATTTCAAATATATATGTGTATTTTACACATATAAAAATAAGTACATATTCCAGTCTCAATTTAGAGATATTCCTCATCTTATCTACTGTCTACTCTATGCTTCTGCTGTGTGCAGTCAAGTTGATTTTAGACTCACAGGGACCCCATATGACAGAGTAGAACTGCCTCATAGGGATTCATAGGCTGTAATCTTTACAGAAAAGAGCGCTAGTGGTGCAACAGTTAAGCACTCAGCTGCTGACCGAAAGGTCGGCAGTTCGAACCCACCGTGTGGCTCTTCGGGAGAAAAGACCTGGCGATCTGCTCCCGTAGATTGCAGCCTAGAAAACCCTATGCCACAGTTCTGCTCTGTCACCTGGGGTCTCTATGAGTTGGAACCAACTCGACGGCACACCACAGCAACAATCTTTACAGAAGCAGATCACCAGATCTTTCTTCTGCGGAGCTGCTGGGTGGGTTCCAACTGCCGATTTTTTGGTTAGCAGCTGAGCGCTCAACCATTGAGCCATCAGGGCTCCTTTTCTGTATACTTACAAGTATTTAATTTTCTAAAATTTTCCACTAAATTTTCGAAAGCAATCGAGGCAATCTCTACTCGGTTCTCACGTGCTGAACTTTCATGTTGTTCTCTTATGTCCTGATGGCTGTCTAGCAAAATCTGTAGAAAGTAGGAAGTGATGCCAGGGAGAGTTACAGACACACCTAGAGCAAGGATTCAGCATTTTGCCTCTGCCTTTCATGTTGCCTCACCTACACCTTCCCCAAACCCGCCAACTCTGTTTCCCTCTCAAGGGACCCCTGAGCCCCTCATTGCCAGGAGCATGTTGATACATTAGAAAAGGTTCAAAGAATAGCCATAAGTCCATTGCCATTAAGTCGATTTCAATTCATAGCGATCCTACAGGACAGAGTAGAACTGTCCCACGGGGTTTCCAAAGCTGTAATCTTTACAGGAATAGACTGCCACATCTTTTCTCCTGCAGAATGGCTGGTGGATTCAAACCGACAACCTTTTGGTTAGCAGCCAAGCATTTTAACCACCCCACCACCAGGGCTTCTTCTAAAAGAAGAGTCATAGCAGTGATTAATGGGAGCATGGAGAAAGAAGTAAAGGCTCGCCATGAATTGTCTGTGGAAAAGAGAACTCTGAGGGGGGTGCGGATAGCCTCGGGAGGGGAAACACTCAAGTATGTGGGACTAACCGATTTGGAAAAGGTAGAGGACAACGTACAAGAATGCAATGAATCTGAGAAGATAAAAAATTAGGATAAGTGCAAAAAGAGCTTTTCTTAATGAGAGTTTCCAAAATGCAAAGGAGCGATATTAACTCTCCCCCCATGAGAACTGGCAACTTGAAGCAAACTTGTGTAAGTCCTAATGGAATAGAGCTTAACTCCTATTCAGATGGTCACCAACCCCATGCTGCTAGGAATTGTGCAACTTTTCATCAGCATCTGCCTCCAAGAGTCCTGCAGAGCCAAGGAAGCCCTGAGGCTGAATTCCTTCAATCCAGTGACATAATGTATATAAAAATGCTTTGTGCACTACAAAACTGAATACAAATGTTAGTATTTTAAGTCCACTTCCAACAGAACCTGACTATCTGGGTTGCCTCACTGTACCTTCTCCCCAAGGTCTCGCCATAATGGGGCAGGGCATTCACTGCAAGTTCCCAGCGTGCCTCATTGTGGCATTTACAGTTAACTTTACCTGAAGAATTTGGTCTTTGTCCTTAGTTCCTGAGAGAGAACCTCTAAAACCTTAGAATTTCCCCAAGAATTGAAATGTTTTTGTTATCTATGAGGGCTGTAGACAACACTGAGAGTTTATGCTAACAAGGTGATTCTTGGGTAGAAAAACCAACCATGAGCTACCCACCTGACCTCAGGGGAGGGAGCTGGAGGTTGAGTTTCAGTCACCTGAGGCAATGATTCAACCAGTCATGCCTGTGTAATGAGGTCCCAATAAAAACTCTAGATACGGAAGCTCCATGGGCTTCCTGGTTGGTGATAGACATCAATGCATGAGGGAGGGTAACACATCCCTTTTTGGGACATGGAAGCTCTGCATTGGAAACACTCCCAGACTTCCCCCGTGCATCTCTTCACTCGTATCCTTTTTTTGTTATAATAAAACTGTAGCACTTTCCTGAGTTCTATGAGTTGTTCTAGCAAATTATCAAACCTGAGGTAGTAGTGGGAGCCAGTAGGTCAGAAGCAAAGGGGAGCCTTGGGGACCACCGAACTCACAGCTGGTATTCTGAGGGGAATAAAAGAAACTCCCGCATTTGTAGTCAGTAGGTCAGAAGTGAGGGTGTTGTGGGGACCCCCAATTTTGTGATTGATGTCTGAAATCTTGGGCAGACTTGGCAGCCTGTAGGACTGTGACCTTTAATATGTGAGATTTGACCTATCTCTAGTGGTTAGAGGAAGAAGTGCTGCATGTGCAGATGGTATCAGAAGAGAAGTGAAATGCATTGAATTGGATTGGTCCAACTCAGTGTGGCTCACACTAGTGTTAGGACTGACAGGAAGCTTGGAGAAATGCTGCAGACCCCAGGTTGTCCTACAGCCTTGGACAGTGATGAATGTTCTACTTCCCATAAGAGTGTGTCTTTTGTTGTTGTTGTTGAGTAATGTAGTTCTTTGAAACAGCTTTCTATATTTAGAGACCATTGATAAAAGCATCTTTCTAAAATACAGCAGCCATCCCAAGCTTGACTTGAGAGAGACCATGGCTTACTGTCTCAACGGTCTTTCTTTGCATCGGGCAATAAGATGATTGCTGATGGGTGGTTCGCCTTCTAGAAACCTTCTGGATTTTTTCAACCTCCTTTTTAAAAATAATATTTATTTTATTTTTTGGTGAAAATATGCAGAGCAAAACATGCACCCATTCAATAATTTCTTCACGTACAGTTCAGTGACATTGGTTACATTCTTTGCTTTGTGTCAGAAGTCTTGCTATTTCTACTAAAATTGTTTCACCAGCTTTAACTTAGACTCTCTGCTCCCCTAGTCTTCTCAATATACTGTAGATTTACTGTCATTGATTTGGTCTCATATTCATAATCTCTTCAGAGAGTACAACACTCCAGGCTTATGTTCCTCGCTAATTCAGCCAAACTGTGCTTTAGTCTAAAGGTGGCTTCAGGGGATAGTTTTGGTTAAAGATTGAAAGAATATCTCAGGGCAATTATTTCGTGGGCCAACCTCATTTTTGCCACCTGTTAACTGTGAGTCATGTGCATATTCTCACCAGGGTCATTTGGAAACACAGGATCTTCATTTAGCAGAAAGACTTGGTGAGTAGGTGGGGGATGGTTCTAGTGAATAAAATTTTCTGGTTAATATAGCACTAACTAGAACCTTTTTTTGTTCAGGCTGTAGTCAAAAACCTTTCTCAGATGTTTGATTGTAGTCTTTTGCCTTATAAAACATTGAGCACAACTGAATCTTGATTCAGTGAATACAAATCTTGCACAACCTGAGGGTTCTCATTCTGGACATCAGTGGACTTTGTGTGCTGTTGACATAGAATGCATAGGTGACTGGGCTCAAATATGATCTGTACTGGAACTTACTGTTTTGAGTGAGCAGTGATACGACTTATGGGTCGGGTGGGACAGATATGGAGTTTTTCTGAGTCATGAAGAAGAGAAATAGACCTAATATTTGTAGTGATGGTGCAATGGTTAAGCACTTGGCTGCTAACTGAAAGGTTGACAATTCGAACCTACCTTATGATTCTGCGGGAGGAAGACCTGGTGATCTGCTCCTGTAAAGATTACAGTCTAGTAAACCACATGGGGCAGTTCTGCTCTGTCACCCGGGGTCCTATGAATTGAAACAAACTTGATGACACCTAACAACAGCAATAATTAGTAGTAGTGGAAGTGAGATCTAATAGTAGAGGAAGTCAAACAGGAGAAAGGCAGGAAAAAATAAGCTATGTGGATTATAGCAGTTAGGATTAAGATTGTCTTCAAGTGAGAGAAAATCCAAAATAATTATGGTGTAAACAAGACAGAATTTATTTTTCTCATGTGAAGGAAGTCTGGAAGAAGGTAGGCCAGGGCTAATATGGATGGCATGGTGTTAGAGACCCAAGATACTTCTGTTATATTTCTCTGCCAACTTCTATTCAATGCTTTTCTACCTCATGGTCCAAGATCCCATTGAAATCCAATCATTATGTCAGCTTTCCAAACAATAGGAGGGAAGAGGAGCCAAAGAAGGGCTAGTCCCCTTCTTTAAAGACACTTTCCAGAAGATGCACACTACACTTCCTCTTAGCCATGTGGTTCTATCTAGCTGCAAGGGATGCCAGGCAATGTCCTCCTTCTTCTAGGTGGCAGTGTGCCCCACTAAAATTATGGGGTTATATTATTAAGAAAGGAGCCCTAGTGGCACAATGGTTAAGCACTTGGCTATTAACCAAAAGGTTGGCAGTTCAAACCCATCCAGCTGCTCCATGAGAGAAAAACCTGGAGATCCGCTCCTGTAAAGATTACAGCCTAGAAAACCTATGGGGCAGTTCCACTCTGTCACATGGGTCACTCTGAGTTGGAATCAACTCCACAGCACATAATCACAACAACAACATTATTAAGAAGGAAAGGGAAGATTGCATGTCAGAAAATAGCCAGCAGGTCTACCATAAGATTTGGAGACAAAGGATGATTGTGATGTAATGATAGCAACGCTGGACTCTCATGACATCTTTGCTGCTGACTCCCCGTGTGACGTTTGGCTGTTCACTTCACTTTACTGGGCCTCAGTTCCCCCATTTTTAAAGTACAGGTTTAGAACCTGATGATCTAAGATCACTTCCAGCTCAAATATTCTATGTCTCCTATACTCCTGAAAGTGTCTGTCAAAACAAGACCAAAGTGATTCATGGCTTTAACTTTTTAGGGTTTAGTACAAGGAGTCCTGGTGGCACAACAGTTAAGCGCTCAGCTGCTAACCAGAAGATTAGTGGTACGAACCCACCTGATGGCTCTGTGGGAGAAAGGCCTGGTGGTCTGTTTCCATAAAGATTATAGCCTGGTAAACCCTATGGGGCAGTTCTGCTCTATCACATGGGGCCGCTGTGAGTTGAAATCACCTCCATGGCACCCAACAACAACAGGATTTAGTACATCAAGGATTTACTATTGTCCACGTGAGTGAACTTTGCTCTGGTAAGAGGGAAAATCACCCAGCAAATTGAAGCGTTTAATAAACTGAATAAAATGGTGTCATGAATTAAAGGATTAGTCAGACCTGATATTTCATGGGGAGTTAAATGTTGGCAACGTCCAGCTCACTGTCTTTTTCAATTTAGGCGTCTTGGCTCTGACTGAAATTAGCATTATAATTTATTATAATAGGATTCAGTTGCACACTCAAGCTTAAAATCCTTCAAGGAGACAAAATGACAAAGAGAGCCCGAGTCTGGGAGATTGTTTATCTCAATAAAAATCTGAGTCTCTACCAAGTGCCAGGCCCTGTATTAGGGACAAAGAGACGCTACCAGGCCAGTGCCAGGTCACAGACAAACACAAGAGCACGCTAAGGTGAGATCCGTGGCAGTGACTGAGGTGTGTACAAAGCCGACAAAGGACGCGGAGGGGGAGGGAGAAGGGAAATGAGTTTGGATTGGGGCAGGCCACCTTTACGATACCTGTGGGCCATCCCTATGGAGCAAGTTGTACTCTGTTCTGTAGGATTGCTGTGAGTCGGAGTCGACTCGACGCCAGTGGATAGGCCATCTCGGTGAAAATATGCAGCAAGCAAGTGAACATATAGGCAGGGTGCTTTGGGGTTAAGTTCAGGTAAAATATGTAGATTTAGAAATCTTCACTGTAAAGGAGGTGGACAAAATCTTGGGAATCAGAGCTGCCCCAGCCAGAGGCCCTAGATTGAGAACTCAGGATGACAACTTTTGGAGAGGAACTGACAGATAGGAGAAAACTCAAGAGAGCAAGGTTTCACAGGAGTCAAGGTAAACTCGCTTCATAAGGACATGGAGTGTGTGTGTATGTGTGTGTGTGTGTGTGTGTGTGTGTGTGTGTGTTTGGTTATTGTTGTTTGAATGAAAGAATGAGAATGAAAATTTATCTAATAAACTGATTCAACCATTCATTTGCTCTTAGCAGGACTGGCTACATAGTTTGTGGGCCCAGTGGAAAATGAAAATGGGGGGACTCCTTGTTCCCTAGCATAATATCTGGATGGTGCTGTCGTTAGCTGCTGTCAACTCGTGGCAACCCCATGCACAGCGGAATGAAACGCTGCCCAGTCCTGCACCATCCCCATGATCGGTTTCAGATAAGAACGCTGTGAGCCATAGTGTTTTCATTGGCTAATTTTTGGAAGTAGATTTCCAGGTCTTTCTTCCTGGTCTGTCTTAGTCTGGAAGCTCCGCTGAAACCTGTTCAGCATTATAGCAACATATAAGCCTTCACTGACAGACAAGTGATGGCTGTGCATGAAGTGCGTTGGCCGGGAATCAAACCCGGGTCTCCCACGTGGAAGGTGAGAATTCTACCTCTGAACCATCACGGCCCCCATCTGGATGGTAGCTGCCCTTAATTAAGTATATGGTGAGTAAAGGAATGAATAAATGTTGAGCAATGAGCATATAAAAATATAAATAAGGATTAGAAATATACTTTGGATTTAGAAATGGAAGGGTGCTGAAACTGAGGAGGTAGAGGTAGAAGCTGTATTGGAGCAGGTGAGCGGTGAATGGCATGAGGGAGGGAAAGTCTGGGACAGGAAGGGAAGGCAAGGAATTTATGGGCCAAACATAAAGGAGCACATTAGACAGGAAGTCCTGTGTGTGCCTAGAGTCTGAGGAATAGGAAGAAAAAAAGGGCCCCATCTGAACCTTGTTCAGCCTTGTTGTTAGGTGCTGTGGAGTCAATTCTGACTTCTGGAGACCCCATGTGACAGAGTAGAACTGCCCCATAGGGTTTTCTAGACTATAATCTTTACAGAAGCAGATCTCCAGGTGTTTCTTGCACAGAGCCACTGGGTAAGGTCGAACCACAGACCGTTGGGTCAACAGCCAAGCTCTTAACCTTTGCACCACCAGGACTCCTTGAACTTCGGTGATCTGAAACTATTATCGGGTCCCTTGAGGCAGTTCAGAACACTGTGAGTAAGAGCAGGGCCTGCCCGAGGGCGTGCAGCCTGTGTAGTCACACAGGACCCTGCACTCAGAAGGGCCCTAGCTGTTGCCATCTTGAAATTCTTAATAATTTTTGAAAAAAGAGTCCCTCATTTTACTTTTCACTGGACCTGCACGCTCTGTAGCCAGTCCTGGGTAAGAGCAAATGAATCATCGAATCAATTCTTTTTTTTTTTTTTTTGGGGGGTGGGGTAAATTTTCATTCTCATTCTTTTATTCATTCTTCCATTCATAAATATATTTCTTATGTACCTAGTCTGTGCCAGGCATCCTTCCAGGCACTTAATTCTTAGATCTTGGGTTTGTCATTTGTGTTGGTTGCAAAATAATTACATCTATTCAACTTCCATTGTTAAAAAAATTCAATAGCTTGTTGTTTTTCTTTTCTTTATTAATATTTGGTGTGATGTGTTAAAATCAGTATCACTGCATGCTCAACTTTTGGAGTCAGTCTTTCAACTCTAGGGTTTGTCTATGCTTGCAAGCCCCAGGATATTCAAGTAACTGAAGTCAAGAATACTTGGAGGCTTGAATTCACTAGCCTCTCACTTCAGTTTTGAAGTTGATTTTGTTTTCTCTTTAGGCCTAAATGTTAATGGTCTTTGAAAATACATTGAAATTCAGAAGTTTGTGTCAAAATGTATTTAAGTACCAGTTTTATCCTCACATTTAAATTTATGTATTTGCTTATAAAGCTTGAATGCTTGGTCTGTCGGCTGGGTATCTGTAATTTTAATATGTGAGTAGGAGGGCTTAGTAATCTGGGACATGTGGAGGCCTTAGCACTGTATTAAACTTCTTCCATTTCCTTAGGAAAAATTATAGTTCAGAGTGAATGATTAGGATGGAAATAGGGTGTATTGATTCCCTGCCAGAGAAGGTCAAGATGATGAATTATTTGTACCCTTTGGAGAAGATTATTAGTGGATCAGTGCTTCATTCAAAAAAATTACATTGCTGTTCTCACTTTTATTTTGTAGCCCAAATATATGTATAGATATAGGTGATGTGCAGATATGTAAGTTCCCCTTTGACTATTTCCTGGAATTAAATTTGCAAAAACATATTTTTTATATTTATGACCATTTCACATTTTCTTAGATCCAAAATCAGATTTTAATTGAGATTTTTAAAATTTCTCCTCCCTTGTGAACATTTAGGAGCCCTGGTGGCACAACGGGTAAGTGCTCAACTGCCAGCCAAAAGGTCAGCACTTCAAACCTGCCAGCGGCTCTTCAGGAAAAAGACCTGGCGATCTGCTTCCATAAAGATTACAGCCTTGGAAGCCCTCTGGGGCAGTTCTACTCTGTCCTGTAGGGTAGCTATGAGTCAGAATCAACTCAGTGGCAATGGGTTTGTTTTTTGGTTTGATATGTGAACATTTAGATGATATTTTCCTGTTCTATTCAGGGAATACAGGCTTTTACACTCCATTCCCCTGTAAGGCATGTTGTAAACTGTGGCATTGTATTTACAAAGGCAATCTGATTTTTCATTTGATTTCATATTAATTTGAAGAAAACATGCCTACATGTTAACCGTTTTTCACTCCCATTTCCTCCTTGAATCAGCTTTTCCTTCCTTTGTTGGAAAATGTGCTTCATTGATCCCAGATGTCTCCGTGCCACCCAGAAATACAATGACGTGCCTCCACCACTTAGTTTGCAGAACATGACTTAGTGCCTGTTTGGGCGCACTCCTAATGCATTCGGTTTACCTCTGAGATTATCAAGAAACCAATTTCCTGACAACAAAAGAAGGACTGTCCCATGGTAGTTTGTACATTTCTATTTGCTGTTTTACCCTTGAGAAATCCTTCACGCTCTTTAAGCCTCTTTAACATTTAAAGAACCACTGAGCCACCAGGACCAGAAGAGTTGCTTCCGTGCTCTATTCATTAATGTTTGTCATGATTGTCCATGTTGAATTATGGAACTGGAAAGTGTTTCATGCCAGCGGAAACAGCCTTAGGTTCGGACTGTAGAAGCAAGTGATAATACAAATAAAAGATTAGCCAAACTGCATGCTGTTTTTGCATTCTGAAATTACCCTCAGTTTGTCTAATTAAAGTTTGCTGCTAACCATTGATGAGGGACTTCGTGGTTTAATTTGCTTACCCATCAGTGGCTAGTGCTTTTCCCCTAACACCTACATGGGTTATATCACGTGGACAAGAATTCCCCTTCTGCATCCTGTTGTCGTTGAGTGGATTCCGACTCATAGCGACCCCATGAGACCGGGTAGAACTGCCCTACAGGGTTTCCAAGGCTGCGATCTTTACGGAAGCAGACTGCCACATCTTTCTCCCATGGAGCAGCTGGTGGGTTTGAACCTCTGAACTTCTGGTTAGCAGCTGAGTGCTTTAACCAGTGTGCCACCAGGGATCCTTTCTCCTTCAGCATAGTATTGCAGAACTCGGTGTAATCCATCAAAGGCCCTGCTCCTTTGTCCCAGCGGGGCAGTTGGTGATTATTAATGGTCAGTAATGAAAAGTAAATTCTCTAAGATTTACCTTTTGTAAGGATTAACTACTTGCAGAGTAAAGCTTAAATATGTGTCATGTTTAAATAAGTATTCTGCATCCACAATAGGATACAAGCAAGCCTCTGTTACAAGTTTCAAGAAAAAGAAAAATAATAAAGCGTACTATTTAGATCCTACAAAACTGAGCTTTGTGTTTCCAAATAGCATTTGTTGGCCACGTGCACCTACTTCTGTGAGCAACATCCTATCGTCTCCCTCAAAGGCATCGCTGGGTCTGGCTAGCGTCTTCCCATCCCTACGCTGAAGCAGCCCACCTTTCCTTTTGCCAACAATCATTGAAATGCTTTGCGCCTCAATTGTATTTTTAGCCAATAACACGTTCATAGATCAAATGGATAGTTTGCATCTGAGTGGCTTATTTCAATCTTATATAACCCAAGGTCTGAGCATCATCTTTTTTGAGGCCTTTAACCTCAAAATCATTGTATCAGTGTTTAGTTTTGTTTTCAGAAAATTTACCTTTTTTTATTTAAAAAACTCGTTGACATCAAATCGATTCCAACTCACAGTGACCCTTTAGGACAGGGTCACTTTCCCACAGGGTTTCCAAGGCTATAATCTTTACAGAGAGGCGTCCTGGTGGTGGAATGGTTAAAGCTCTTGGCTGCTGATGGAAAGGTCAGCAGTTTGAACCCACCAGTGGCTCCTCAGGAAAAAGATGTGGCTGTAAGATTTACAACCTTGGAAACCCTATAGGGTAGTTTTCCTCAGTCCTATAGGATCGCTATGAGTTGGAATTGACTCGATGGCAGGGGGTTTGGGTTTTTGGTTTAATCTTTACAAAAGTAGACTGCTGTATCTTTCTCCCAAGGAGTGGCTGGTGGGTTCAAACTGCCAACCTTTCTGATAGAAGCTGAGAGTTTAACCACTGTGCCCCCAGGGCTCCTTACATTCTTTTCTTACGAGCTGAAAATAATTTTAAAACAGAAAATCAACACAGAAGCCCAATATTATTTGTACATTGTAAACGTCAAGTCTGAATTCTTTCTTTGAATAATGGAAGACGTGTTATAAGAGTATGCCTTTTAGTTTAAGAACGTGAAGACTAATGGACAGTAAAACATAAATATTTATGGATCATTACAAAGGAAAGAGGTTTGATTCAGATTACTCCCAGTGAAGGTGGGTTTGCTGTCTCTCCCTTCCTAATTAAGGAGCCCTGGTGACAAAGTGGTTAAAGTGCTTGGCTGCTAACCGAAAGGTCAGTGGTTCGAACCTACCATCCGCTGCGTGGGAGAACGATGCGGCAGTCTGCTTCTGTAAAGATTTACAGCCTTGGAAGCCCTATGGGGACAGTTTTACTCTGTCCTATAGGGTCATTATGAGTCGGAATCCACCGGGCGGCAACGTTATTTTTCCCTTCATAATTACAGCCATTGCCATTTGAAGCTTTCATGGGCAATAACAGAGGGAAAATAGTAATTCCCCATTACAGGAGCCATTAGACAATGTGTGTTCCCCACTTAATATGTGTGCTGGGAATAAATTGCTTTGGGATGGCCACAAAGAAAGCAGCCTGGTATAGATAGCTGTCACTACTGCTTGTACAGACTGTCGATGGCTTTCAGAAACATTGTGGCATTGGAGGGCTAAAGTGTTTCTAGGGTTTTGTTAGATAAATGGGTATTTTGAACTCACTAATGGTTGCCTTTGAGAGAGACAATGGCAATAGACATTAGCTAGCAGAACGAGACCTTGGACTTCATATGCATGTGACCAACAAATGCTGTTTGTAAATACAAAGCTCAATTTTGAGGGTCTAAACTGTATACGGAGACCTGGTGATGCAGTGGTTAAGAGCTATGGTGAGCTAAGACTGCTAACCAAAAGGTTGGCGGTTCAAATCTACCAGCTGCTCCTTGGAAACCCTATTGGAAACTCTGTCCTGTGGGGTTGCTATGAGTCGGAATCAACTCAATGGCAACAAGTTTGGTTTGGTTTAAACTGTATACAGGAGCTGTGGTGGCACAGTGGTTAAGCGCTCAGCTGCTAACCCAAAGGTCAGCAGTTTAAACCCACTAGCTGTTGCATTGTGGGAGAAAGATGTAGCAGTCTGCTTCCGGAAAGACTACAGCCTTGGAAACCCTATGGAGCAGTTCTATTCTGTCTTGTGGGGTCGCTGTGAGTCAGAATCGACTCGATGGCAGTGGGTTTGGTTTTTTGGTAAACAGTATATGTGAGGTCACTGTGAGTCGGAATTGTCTCGATGGTACCCGACAACAACAACAAAGAGTATGTATTACTGTTTTCTTGAAACTTACAACAGAGGCTTGCTTGCATCCTATTGTGGATGCAGAATATGTCTTTAAATATTGCACATATTTTTTCCCCAATGGCTATGGCATTTTGAAAGTAGATGACCAGGCTTTTCTTCAGATGCACTTCTCGGTGAACTGGAACCTCCAACCTTCGATTAGCAGCTGAGCATGTTAACCATCTGGGACTCTCAAGTATCACACGTATTTTAAGTGTATAATTTATTTAAATATTAAAGTTCATGCCTTTGGGTGAGCTCAAAAAGCCACCTTGTATTTATATGTTCTGTTTATATAGGGTTGCTATGAGTCAAAATCGACTCGATGGCAACGGGTTTGGTTTGTTTTTTTTGGTTTTATATATCTAGTGGATTTAAAATTTACAGTCCCAACCAGGTCATAAAGACAGTTATAATTTTCTTCCTGTTTCTATACCTGAGCTCGACAAGGTCATGAGCCACCATTTCTGCTGATAACAAAGAATATGATCTTGCTGCTTCAAGGTAGCTCAGTTTCTGCAGAGTTGAAAATGTTGTGGTTTTGGGTACCTAGTTTTTATGGATTAAATTGTGTTCCCCAAAAATATGTGTTGTATATCCTAACCCCTATACCTGTGGTTATGATCCCACTTGGGAATGCGTTTTCTTTGTTATGTTAGTAAGACAGTATTAGTGCAGGGTACGTTTTAAGTAGATCTCTTTTGGGATATAAAAGAGATTAGACAAGCAAGTGAGCAACAGACACGGGGGAAGAGAGATGAAGATCACCCAGGAGCAGAAGCTCAAAAGAGACAAGGACCTTCCCCTAGAGCTGACAGAGAGGCAGAGAGAGAAAGCCTTCCCCTAGAGCCGGTGTCTCAACTGTGAGAAAATAAATTTCTGCTTTTTAAAGCCACCCACTTGTGGTATTTTTATTATAGCAGCACTAGATAACTAAGACACCAGTTACTTCATTTTTTTAAGTGTTATTTCACTGCAGATTTCTAACTCCGTAACTGTACTGCTCTTCCTTCTAAAAGGTTTTCTGTCTCCCTGTCTCTCCCCACCCTTGCTGGCACCTGTTTAGGAAAGAGGGTTATGCAGGAACATGGGGGTGAGCAAGAGGGTCTGGTTCCCTACAATGAGAGGGCCTGTCCTCTGGTGTGTGGGATAAGCCTTTCTCACCCCAGCACCTCCTGCTGTGGCATCCGTGATCACCTCTCTTGCTGACTGCCTCCAGGGCCTGACCAGCTTTCCCATTGGCCAGGCCATCTCCACATCTCACAGAAAAAACCTGAAACACTGCTGTAAATAATAATAATTTAAAGAAAACCTTTGTAGGCTTGGAGACTGGGTTGGATGTTAATTCTTACCCATTTATTTATGGAAGTGTCAGGATATAGATGCAAAATGACAACCATTTCTCCTCGCCATCCTTCACTAGTTATCTCAGAACACTTTCCTGCGGGGCCTGGGCTTCTTCAGTGTTCAACACAATGCTTTCTCAATAGATTGAAACCGGCATGTGTAATGGAACTTATTTACCAACTGTGAAATAGATTTTAGAGTGGACAGAGTAGCAATTGGTTTAAATAAAAAAGGTGATCCTATTTCTTCCCTGGGAATTTCTGGTTCTAAAACACTTTAAAATACCCAACCGTGTCTCACCAAAAACACAATAAAATATTATCTTTTAAAGAAAAAAAAAAACAGTCATGCAGGTGAGAGGGGGATATGGGAAGCATTACTTAAGGGGTACTGAGTTTCTGTTAAAAACCCATTATTGTTGAGTTGATTCCCACTCATGGCGACCCTACAGGACACAGTAAAACTTCCCCATAGGATTTCCAAGGCTGTAATCTTTATGGAAGCAGACTGCCATATCTCTCTCCCACAGAGCAGCTGGTGGGTTCGAAATGCCATCCTTACAGTTAGCGGCCAAGCGCTTTAACCACTGTGCCACCAGGGCTCCTTGGCTTCCTGCATACCACTGTTTAATTATGGAAAACGTGTCCTGGATTGAGAGTCTTTACCTCAGACATTCTGAAATTTTTGTTGTGTACTTTATTTGTGTTCATTGGTTTAATACGACCCAGCCCCAAATTCAAAATATAAAATAACAGATAGGTATCGACTACTGATTGATGAAGAGGCAGTCACTTCTGTTTTATCTCACTCAAAGAAAAAGATAAGACCCAGGAGATTAGGAAGAAAGAAAAATCCTCTCTGATTACTGTCCAGAAAAATCTTCTTGTTAACCACATGCAAGAAATTGTTTAATGTGGTTTAGTGAGTAAGATATGATGTAATTGTATGGAACTACAAAGAAATGAGGAAAATTAAATGTGAAAGGAGTTAGTTTTTAATAGGTCAATTACTGGCCTACATTGTTAGGGGCAGTATCATTGGAAATATTTAGCAGCAGCAGCGGTAAGAGCCATGGAGAGGTTCCTTCTTAAAGAAGAGAAAGGGAAGTTGCCATCTGAATGACTGAGAAGGTGTTTTTAAGTTGTATCTCCTAAAATTCTTGTACAAACCCTCGGCAAACTAAATATTATGCAGTCATGCTGTGTGTCATCAACCGATGGAATTTTCTACTTGAAAGAGGCACAAGAAATAAATAACTTTTAAACAATTAGAAAGAAACTTTGAAAATTTGGTGATTTGCAGTCTTATTTGGGGATCTGAAAATGCATTTGATTTGCAGTATGATTCCAGTAGTTATAATGTTACTTAAAATTGTACCTATACTTTTTATAGGAGCCCTGGTTGGCATAGTGGTTAAGTGTTTGGTTGCTAACCAAAAGGTCGGCAGTTCAAATCCACTAGCTGTTCCTTGGAAACCCTGTGGAGAAGTTCTGCTCTGTCCTATAGGGTCTCTATGAGTCAGAATCGACTCCGTGCCATTGGGTTTGGTTTTTTTGGTTTATATGTTTTATAAGGCACCACTTGTCTGTCAGTTTATCATACTGTGGTGGCTTGAGTGTTACTGTGATGCTGGAAGCTATGCCACCGGTATTTCAAATACCAGCAGGGTCACTCATGGTGGACAGGTTTCAACGGAGCTTCCAGACTAAGACAGAGTAGGAAGAAGGTCCTGGCGACATATTTCTAAAAAAATTGGTGAGTGAAAACTTTATGAATGGTAGTGGAACATTGTCTGATACAGTGTCAGAAGATGAGCCCCTCAGGTTGGAAGGCACTCAAAATACTACTAAGGAAGATCTACCTCCTCCAAGTAGAGTTGACCTTAATGATGTGGATGGAGTAAAACTTTCGGGACCTCCATTTCTTAAGGTGGCACGACTCAAAATGAGAAGAAATAGCTGCAAACATCCATTAATAATCGGAATGTGGACTGTATGAAGTATGAATCTAAGCAAAGTGGAAGTTGTCAAAAAAGAAATGGAATGCTTGAAGCTAGATATCCTAGGCAGTAGTGAGTTTAAATGGACTGGTATTAGCCGTTTTGAATCAGACAATCATATGGTCTGCTATGCCAGGAATGACCAATTGAAAAGGAATGGCATTGCATTCGTCATCAAAAATAACATTTCAAGATCTATCCTGAAGTACAATGCTGTTAGTGATAGGATAATATCCATTTTCATACAGTTAATACAACTATTATTCAAATTTACATACCAACCACTAAAGCCAAAGATGAAGAAATTGAAGATTTTTACCAACTTCTGCAGTCTGAACTTGATCAAACATACAATCAAGATGCGTTCATAATTACTGTTGACTGGAATGCGAAAGTTGGAAACAAAGAAGTATCAGCAGTTGGAGAATATGGCCTTGATGATAAAAACAACACCAGAGATCACATGATAGAATTTTGCAAGACCAATGACCTATTCATTGAAAGTAACTTTTCAACAACATAAACGGTGACTATACACATGGACCTTGGCAGATGAAATACACAGGAATCAAATTGACTACTTCTGCGAAAAGAGATGATAGAGAAGCTTGATATCATTAGTCATAATAAGGCCAGGGGCCATCTGCAAAATAGACCATCAATTGCTCATATGCAAGTTCAAGTTGAAGCTGAAGAAAAGTAAAACAAGTCCACAAGAGCCAAAGCTGACCTTCAGTATATCCCACCTGAATTTAGAGACCATATCAAGAATAGATTTAACACATTGAATACTAATGATCAGATGATTTGTGGGATGATCAAGGACATCATACATAAAGAAAGCAAAAGGTCATTAAAAAAACAGGAAAGAAAGAAAAGGCCAAAATGAATGTCAGAAGAGACTCTGAAACTTGTTCTTGAACACAGAGTAGCTAAACTGAATGGAAGAATTGATGAAATAAAAGAGCTGAACAGAAGATTTCAAAGGGTGGCTCGGGAGAACAAGTAAAGTATTATAATGAAATGTACAAAGACCTGGAGGTAGAAAACTAAAAGGGAAGAACACGCTCGACATTTCTCAAGCTGAAAGAACTGAAGAAAAAATTCAAGCCTCAAGTTGTAATAGTGAAGGATTCTATGGACAAAATATTGAATGATGCAAGAAGTATCAAAAGAAGGTGGAAAAAATACACAGAGTCACTGTATCAAAAAGAAGTGGTCAACGTTCAACCATTTCAGGAGGCAGCATATGATTAGGAACCAATGGTACTGAAGGAAGAAGTCCAAGCTAGCTGCACTGAAGACATTGGCAAAAAACAAAGCTCCAGGAATTGACAGAATGTCAACTGAGATGTTTCGACAAAAGGATGCAACTCTGGAAGCGCACACCCATCTAAGCCAAGAAATTTGGAAGACAGCTACCTGGCCAACTGACTGGAAGAGGTCCAAATTTGTGCCCATTCCAAAGAAAGGTTATCCAACAGAATTCAGAAATTATTGAACAGTATCATTAATATTACACGTGTGATGGTTAAGATTATGTGATCACTCCCATGATGGAATTTGCTGTGAGTAGCCAATCAGTTGAAAGGGAGTTTCCTTAGAGGTGTTCCCTGCATCCGAATATAAGCAGACATTCTGGCTTTTTACTCGCTCTGGATCCTGTGGCTGCCTCCCATTCGTCTGACCTCCGGTTCTTGGGACTTGAGCTATCAGCTTATCTGCCAGTCTTGGGTTCACCAGCCCCCGCAGCTACATGAATCAGGAGAAGATTTGCGGTCTTGCCTGCCAATCTTGGGATTTGTTGATCTTCACAGCCTGTGAGCAAGAGTCCTGCTTTCTGACCTGCCAATTGCCAGTCCCTACAGCTACATGAATTGAGAGAAGCCTCTATCCTGATCCATGGGCTTAGGACGTTCTAGCCTCTACAACAGAGTGAGCCGATTCCTTGATATAAATCTCTTTATATATATTTGTATATATACATATATTTATGTACTTTACTGGTTTTGTTTCTCTAGAGAACCTAGCCTAAGACAACAGGCAATTAAAAATTTTGCCAAAGATCATTCAAAAGCAGTTGCAGCAGTACATCGACAGAGAACTGCCAGAAATTCAGACCAGATTCAGAAGAAGACATGAAACAAGGGATATCATTGCTGATGTCAGATGGACCCTGGGTCAAAGCAGAGAACACCAGAAAGATGTTTACCTGTGCTTTATTGACTATGCAAAGACATTCGACTGTGTGGATCATAACAAATTATGGATAACATTACAAAGAATGGGAGTTCCGGAACACTTGATTGTGCTCCCGAAGAACCTGTACATAGACCAAGAGACAGTGGTATGAACAGAACAAGAGGATACTGAGTGGTTTAAAATCAGGAAAGGTGTGCATCAGGGTTGTATCCTTTCACCATACTTATTCAATCTGTATGCTGAGCAAATAATTGGAGAAGCTGGACTATATGAAGAAGAATGGGGCATCAGGACTGGCAACAGACTCATTAACAACGTGCAATATGCAGATGACACAGCTTTGCTTGATGAAAGCAAAGAGGACTTGAAGCATTTACTGATGAAGATCAAAGACTACAGCCTTCAGTATGTATTACACCTTAACATAAAAAAAACAAAAATCCTCACAACTGGACCAATAAGCAACATCATGATAAATGGAGAGAAGATTGAAGTTGCCAAGGGTTTCATTTTACTTGGGTCCACAATCAATGCCCACGGAAGCAGCGGTCAAGAAATCAAACGACATATTGCATTGGACAAATCTGCTTCAAAAGACCTTGTTAAACTGTTAAAAAGCAAAGATGTCACTTTGAGGATTAAGGTGCTCCTGACCAAAATCATGGTATTTTCAATTACCTCGTATGCTTGTGAAAGCTGGCAATGAATAAAGAAGACCGAAGTAGAATTGACTCCTTTGACTTGTGGTGTTGGAAAAGAATACTGAATATCCATGGATTGCTGAAAGAATGAACAGGTCTGTCTTAAAAGAAGTGCAGCCAGAATGCCCCTTAAAAGCAAGGATGGCGAGACTTCGTCTCACATACTTTGGACGTGTTATCAGGAGGGACCAGTCCCTGGAGAAGGACATCATGCTTGGTAAAGTAGAGGGTCAGTGAAAATGAGGAGGATCCTCCATGAGATGATGCGGTGCAATTAATTACTTTTGTGTGTGGCCTTTCTGCCATGGTTTTGTGACTCCCACCCGGGTGACTGGGTGGGGCTGTGCAAATAAGATAATTGTGGCCCCCCAAGGAGATTGGTCAGTTTTGCCTTAGAAGAAAGCCAAATCCAGAGCAGAGAGGAGAGCCCACCACCACCAAAGAAGGAGTCCCACAGCAGAGACCTGCGAGAGACAGCACAGTGGGCTTCCCAGCCCACGGAGCAAGAAAGCTGAGTGCCTTTGGGCAGAGACTGAGGGCCAGGGAGAAGTCTACGCTTGACCCAGGGATTTGTACTTGCCAGCCTCCACAACCGCATGAGCCATTTTCTTTATATAGTTCGTGAGTTCCGTGAGACATTACAGCGAATTAGGGAACCCAAAGACGGGAGCAAGAGTACTGAGGCGAGAGGGAGTAGTTGATGGTAGAGATGGTGGAGTGGTACAGTAGCTTGGAAAAGTTAACATTTGGGACATCTTTAACCTCCGCCTCATAGGAATCAGCTTTGTGCTGATCTTTATAAAAGAAATTATTCCTTTAGATGGATTGACACGGTGGCTGCAACAGTGGCTCAAACACAGAAACAATTGTGAGGATGGTGCAGGCAATGTTTTGTTCTGTTGTACACGGGGTCGCTGTGAGTCAGAACTGACTCGACGACACCTAACACCAACAACATACTTTTTGAGCAAGTCATAAAGGTTTTCAGATTTTCAGGGCTAACCTACTTGATATATAAAAACAGCTAGGCCATCTCATTTTAAATTGAATGTAGGGATTTCTTCTCAGACTGAGGAAGAAGGGTATAGATAGGTTATAAATACAATCTTTAATCACTACTAATAGTTACTGTGCTCTTAAGCACCAATACTATGTAGGCGTTTGAGGTGAATGCACTTTCTCCAAAAATCAAAGCTCATAAAATGTGTTAAGTGAAGAGAAGGCTTTTTCAGTCCTAAGTTTGGTTTATTAACTTTTTTGTCTTTGATTCATTTCCAAATGAAGATGTTCTTTAAGAAAGAAAAGTGATTTTTAATGACTTTCAATACTTTTTTGTAAAAACCTCTTCTAAGGGGTTGAATAATTTACGCATCTTTAATATTGGAGAGGGAAGTTATTCCTTGAAGGCCAGCTGTTCATAACCACTTCATCATGGTTGATTGATTTTTCCATTCCCAATGATATGCCTTCTTGAAACATGCAACCAAGTGGATCACTTAAACCCAGTACCTCTAAGCACATAAAAAGTGGGTCACAGGAAAACAGTCGTATATACAATATTGATTTGAACTGCCGAATACAGGTATGATAAAGAAACAAACATTGCTATTATAAAAAAAGAGAAGTGGCATATAGGACTATGATGGTTAATGTTATGTGTCAACTTGGCTCGGCTATGGTTTTCAAAGGTTTGGCAGACAGGGGACTTGGTGCTCTTCCATAATGTGATATAATATAATCATCTTGCATGATGTGATCTAATGTGATCAGCCAATCAGTTAAAAGGGGAGTTTCCTTGGGAGTCTGGCCTGCCGCCAGCATATAAATGGATGCGCTGGTAAAGCTCGCTCTCTCTCTCAGCCCTGTACTCTTCTCATCGCCTGACCTTCAGTCTTGAGAGGGAAGCCTACAGAAGTCTCAGGCCTGCTGCCTGACCTGCACAGTTTGGATTTGCCAGCTCTCACAATCCCGTGAGCCAGCCTGCTTTCTAACCTATGGATTTGGGACTTGCCAGCCCTACAATTGCACGAACCATTCCTTGAAGTAAACCTTTATATATTTGTGTATATGCCTCACTGGTTTGCTCCTCTAGAGAACTCAGATTAATACAAGGACAAAGACAGAAGTTCTGTTTTACTAGAAACAATACATTGCAGCCTTACGCTGACAAATCTTACTTTCTTGGTTTTGACTAGCGTTCAGTTCACTCATTTTGGAAAAGAAGTACCAGAACTTTTTCAGGTATTTTTTTCATGAAATTGGCTTTCCATGGCATCTGTGTACATGCGTCTATATCTTCAGATAAGCCTCAGCATTTTTCAGAAGCTCTATTCTTCAGACTTCCAATTACCCCAACTCAGAGTTTTGCTCCAGGTCATAGGTCACTGACCAGCCTATGAACTGGTTTCCCTTGAATTTCATGGCCCTGTCTGGTCTAGCCAGTTATGAACAAGGAGGCAGGTTCACATGGTACAGAATTTGGCTGGTTTGGGTGGGACAGTGCCCTGTGCGAGGGAATGCCTCAAGGAACAATTTCTGACCTGCTTAGTACTTTCACGCCCATCTTCTGACGAAAGCGTGGTTTGCCACAATTTATGTTCTCTTTAATATATGAATTTTACAGCCTCATTGAAAAGCAACTTCACTTTTTTTATTGTACTTTAGATGCAGGTTTACAGAACAAACTAGCTTCTCATTAAACAATTAGTACACATATTGTTTTGTGACATTAGTTACCAACCCCACGACATGTCAGCACTCTCCCTTCTGGACCCTATTACCAGGTTTCCTGTCCCCTTCTGCCTTCTAGTCCTTGCCCCTGGGCTGGTGTGCCCGTTTAGTCTCATTTTGTTTTATGGGCCTGTCTAAACTTTGACTGAAGGGTGAACCTCATTAGTGACTTCATTACTGCGCTAAAAAGTGTCTGGGGGCTATACTCTTGGGGTTTCTCCAGTCTCTGTCAGGCCAGTAAGTCTGGTCTTTTTTTGTGAGTTAGAATTTTGTTCTATATTTTTCTCCAGCTCTGTCCGGGACCCTCTATTGTGATCCCTGTCAGAGCAGTCAGTGGTGGTAGCCAGGTACCATCCAGTTGTGCTGGACTCAGTCTGGTGGAGGCCGTGGTAGATGTGGTCCGTTAGTCCTTTGGACTAATCTTTTCTTTGTGTCTTTGGTTTTCTTCATTCTCCCTTGCTCCCGATGGGGTGAGACCAGTGGAGTATCTTAGAATGTAGAACATTTTCTTTATAAACTGTGTTATGCTGATTGAGCTAGCTAGATGTTCCCTAAGACCATGGTCCCCACAGTCCTCTGCCCAGTTATTTGGTCCCTAAGGGAGTCTGGATGTGTCCGTGCAGCTTCCATGACCTTCCCTGAAAAGCAACTTCATTTTTATCCACTTGATTTTAAGTCTATACATTTTAGTATCTCTTAAAAAAAAAAAAAATCCTTACTTTTCTTATTTTTTAAAATAATATTTTATTGTGTTTTTGGTACAAGTTAAGCAGCAAATTAGGTTCCCATTCTATACAAATTGTTCAATGACGTTAGTTACACTTTCACAATGTGTCAGCATTCTCTTTAATTGTGTTCTGGTTGTTTCATAACCGCTCCTTGGAAGCCCTATCGGACAGTTCTGCTCTGCCCTATACAGTCACTATGAGTTGGAATCAACTTGACGGCAACGGGTTTTTGGGTTAGTTTCCCTGCCCCCTTTTCTTCTCGTCTTTGCTTTAGAGTAATTGTTCACCTTTCAGTCTTACCTTTCTTATGATCTAATTAAGGCAGAGTTATAAGGTGTTAAGATCTTCTAGAAAAATAATAAGGCACCTCTGCCCCTTTCATCGCTTCAGAAACCTTGGGCACCAATGTTTGCACAACTTGAAGAATGTAATCAGTGTCATTGAGTTATGCATGTAGAAATTACTGAATTGGTGTATGTTTTGTTGTGTATATTTCCACCACAATAAACAAAACAAAAGAAAAACAAAAAGCCTTGGACACCAAGTGTCAGAGAGAGCCAGGGATGGGGGAGGTCATGAAAAGTACACCACCATTCTCCTGGCTAGTCCAGTGGCCAGAATGGTATTTCCTTGATAGCAACTATGTATCACTATCAGCCATTGGTGATGGGCAGATGCCTCTCCTGATGTGTCTGTCCATCATACCCACCAGGTGACAAGAGCAAATAAACTTCCTCAGGAACCCACTGCACTGGCTAGAGCAATATGAGGAGCTACATCACACCCAGGTGACTGCGCGACCCTTCCCTGAGCCTGCCCATTACCACAGTGCACCAGCTCAGAGTGTGAGCAGATTATCATGCCAGAAAGGTGGTTCCCCACTGCCGGAGCTTCAGAGCTCTTCCAGGCAAAGTGCTGCCATTTTTAATCCCCAGAGAGATGGTCCTGGGACACGAGGTCCTCATTAGCTTGCCTCAGGCTTTAGAATATAGTGGTTTTGAGGTGGTTTTTTTAATATGTACGATTAATGGATGGAGGCAGAACTATTCAGTTACCAGGTCTGTTTGCTATAGCAACAAAATCCATATGAATGATGGTTTTAATAGGTTTTCTAATACAAGGACTTTAAAAGGCATTTTGAAATTCCTGTTGTATATGGAACTTTTCCAAAAATCATTATGACTTCTGTACTACTATGTTGCAGTTATTCATCAGAGTTTTCAATAAACACATTTCTTTCCTGATAATGATAAAAAATAATTGTAACATTCTTGCTTTATACTTAAATATTCCTAAGAAAGTGCCTTAAAATTATATACATTTTTATTATAATACAGTGTGTCAAGAAGAAGAATTAGAGGATTTATTTATTCTCTGTGTTAGACAAAATGTAACTCCATTTTTCTCTGCCTCTCACTGTCCCTGCTTACTCTGGTTAATTGACGTACCTACTTCTTTCTCCTTTGGCCACCCCTCCATGGTGATTAATGATGGGGGATATTTTTCCTAGTTCCAGCGCTTGGAGCCCTAGAGGTTAAGAGCTCAGGCTGCTAACCAAAAGGCCAGCAGTTTGAATCCACCAGTTGCTCCTTGGACACCCTATGGGGCAGCTCTACTCTGTCCTGTAGGGTTTCTCTGAGTCCCAATTGACTCAAAGGGTTTTGGGAGCCCTCGTGGTGCACTGGTTAAGTGCTCAGCTACCAACCAAAAGTTCGACGGTTCAAACCAACCAGGCCCTCCACTTCACGGCGGTAAAGATGACAACCTTTGAAACCCTATGGGGCACTTCTACCCTATCCTATAGGGTCACTATGAGTTAAAAAGATAACAGCCTTGGAAACCCTATGGGATAATTCTACCCTGTCCTATAGGATCACTACAAGCCGAAGTCGACTTGAAGGTAATGGGTTTGGTTTTTTGGGTTCTTAATGTCTGGAAGAAGAAGGCTCAATCTCGGCAGCCTGGAGTAGACTGAGCCTAAAGCTAAATCCTGCTAAGACAAAGACCTTGGAGTTATCCTTGACTCTCTTTCACACCCAACATCCAGTCCATCAGGATATGTTGGCACGAACTTCAAATTACAGCCAGAATGGGACTGTTGAACACTAGTTTTGCTTAGGCTTCAATATCTTCATCTCCACCATCTCCACTAATGATTAGCTCTGGTCTTTAATAACATCAGTAGACTCTATTGTGTAGTTGGGAACTGTATGTAAAATGTGCTTGTTGTTCTTGTTGTGTGCCATTGAGTCAATTCCCACTCCTAGCGACCCCATGTGACAGACTAGAGCTGCCCCATAAGGTTTCCTAGGTTGTAATCTTTACGGGAGCAGATTGCCAGGTCTTTTCTCCCACTGAGCCTATTATGCCACTGGGGCTTCTTAAACTTCACACTAGTATGCTGCTGTTGTTTGGTGCTGTCAAGTTGCTTTCCAACTCATAACAACCCTATGTGACAAAGTAGAACTGCCCTGTAGGGTTTTCTTGGCTGTAATCTTCACAGAAGCAGCTTCCCAGGTCTTTCTCCCATAGAGCCGCTGGGTAGATTTGAACCACCAACCTTTTGGTTAGCAGCCAAGTGCTTAAGCATTTGCACCACAAGATAATTGCGTGTATAACATGTGTATAGCTTGATCAGTAAAAAAAAATTTTGCATTACTCATCCTTAAGTCCTCCAGACTATTTCTGGAAGAGTTAATCCTTTCCTTCTCTGTATCAACTTCATACCTTGTACACTACTTTCCTCTGTTATTCATTCATTCAACAATATTTCCTGAGAACCCTACTATGGACCGGATTGTTTTCTAGACTCTTGGGATACATCAGTGAACAAAGAGGAAAAAAAAAATCTCTGCCATTGTGAAGCTTACTTTGTAGCAAGAGGAGACAGATAGTACGTAATAAATATAATAACTAAGTACATTATATAGCATGTTAGTGGTGGCCATGGGAGGCACAAACAGTTAAGCTCTCAGCTACTAACCAAAAGGTTGGTGGTTCAAATCCACCCAGAGGTGCCTTGGAAGAAAGGCCTGGCTGTCTACTTCCAAAAGACCACAGCCATGGAAAACCCTACGGAGCGCAATTCTACTCTGACACACATGGGGTCGCCGTGAGTTGGAATCAACTTGATGGCAACTTTTTTTTTTTTTAAATAGCGTGTTAGTAGATGATAAGTATGAAGACAAAAAATGGAGAGTAAGAGGAACAGAAATACCAAGATAAGTTAGAATTTTAAATTGGGTGAGAAAGTTGAGTTAAGCAAAGATGCGGAGGGGTAAAGGGTTTAGGGAAGCAGATATCTGGGCAACAACCACTGTAAAGGTCCTAGGGTAGAAACAAGCTCCGTGTGTTCTGGGAGGACCAGCAAGGCCAGGGTGGCTGCAGGAGAGTGAGGAAGGGGGAAGGAGCAGGAGATGAGCTCTGAAGAGCAGTGCGATCCAGGACCTGGGAGCCGTGGAAAGCCTTTGGCCTTTCCTGTGGTTGAGATGGGAAGCCAGTGGAAAGTTTGGAGCATGGAAATGACAAAACCATATTTATGTGTTAATGAGATCATTCTGGCTGCTTATTTAGAATAGAGTCAGCAGGGCTATTGCAATAACCCAAGCACGACATGATGGAGAGTTGGACCAGGGTGGGTCCAGTGGAGATGGTGAGAAGCAGCCGAATTCTGACAATATTTTGAAGTCAGTGCCAACAGGATGTTCTCATGGAGTGGATGTTGGGGCATGAGACAAAGAAAGATGAGGATGATTGCCAAGTTTTTGACCTGAATGATTGGAAAGATGGAGTTACCATCATCTGAGGCTGCAGTTGAAAACCAAAACTTATAAATTGCAGGTGGAGCAGGTTTGGTGTGTGTGTAAAGGTTACAGGAGGGATCAGGAGTTCAATTTTGGACCTGTTAAATTGGAAATACCTACTAGACTTTCCAATGGAGATACTAGGTATCAAGGAATCTGGAGTTCAGAGGAGAAAGTGGGGGCTGGATATATAGTTGAGAGTTGGGGGCCAATAGACGGTTTTTAACATTGTGAGACTAGAGGAGATCACCAAGAGAATGAGTGTAGTAAGACAGGATGTTCAAGGGCTGAATCTTGGGGTTCTAAGGGTGTTAGAAGAGGAACCCTGGTGGTGCAGCAGTTAAGTACTAGGCTGCTAACTGACAGTTTAGAGGTATGAACTTACCAGCAGCTCCGAGGGAGAAAGAGCTGATGATCTGCTTCCATAAAGATTACAGCCTAGAAAACCCTATGGGGCAGTTCTACTCTGTCACATGGGATTGCTACGAGTCAGAATCAATTCCATGGCACCTAGCAACAACAACAACGTTAATAGGTCAGGGAGAAGGGGAGGAACCAGCAACCAAATCTAAAAGGAGTAAACAATAAAGTTTGAGGGAAGCCAGGTAAATGTGGTGTCCTGGAAACTCAATGAAAGAAACTATATTGAGAACATGAACACCTGGGTCAAATGTGGTTGATAAGTCAACCCTAAAATAATGTTATTTAAGTCTTCTACATCCTTACTGTGTCTTCCCCACATTATATGTCTCCTAATTTTACTACACCTTGAATTTTCAAGGTCTATTTCTTTTGTATGACTTCAAGGAGGAGAAGAGAAATAAGCCAATTTACACAATTATATTTATACTGAAAGATAGTGTCTTTTACTTGTTCTCTTTTTCCTCCAACATTTTATTACAAAAAAATTCAAACATTTTAAAAAGTTGAAATAATTATACAATTTACACCTGTTTAATAACCATCCAGATTCAACAATAAACATCTTGATATATTTGCTTCCTCATGTCTCTCTCCCTCTATCCATCCATCAATCCATCATATTTTTTTTTTGCACAGATCCAAGTAGGTTACAGTCATCAGTATACTTAACCTCTAAACACTTCAGCATGCATATCATTATCTAGAATTCTATTTTTGTTTACAGTTCTTTTCTTTTAGGTAAAATTCACCTATGGTGAAATGTACCAATTGTAAGTGTACCATTCAATTAATTTTGACAAATACTTGTATCATGTATCCCAAACCCCTTTAAGATAGAAAGCATTACCATCACCCCCAGAAAGATCCCTTAGACCCCTTCAGTAAATCTTCATCTCCCCACCCCCCAGAGGCAGTCACTGTTCTGATTTTTTTTTTTTATAAGAGATTAATGTAGCTTGTTCTCGAACTTCATATAAATGGGGTCATACTGTATATATTCTTTTGTGTCTGGCTCCTTCTACTCAGCATAATGTTTTTGAGATTCACCTATGTTGTTGTATAAAACAGCAGTTGGTTCTTTTCATTGCTGAACACTATCCTATTGTATGAATGAACCAAAGTTTGTTTATCCATTCTCTTGTTGATAGACACCTGTACTGTTTCCATTTTTTGGCTAATAAAAATAAAGCTGCTATGAACATTCTTTTACAAGTCTTTTGCAGACATATGCTTTCATTTCTTTTGGGTAAATTCATAAGAGTGGAATTTCTGGGTCACAGAATAGGCATATGTTTAATTTTATAAGAAACTGGCAGAACTTTTTACAATGTGGTTGTACCATTTTACACTCACAACAACAATTTATGAGAATTTCAGTAGCTCCAGACAATTTCCATCATTTGTAATGTTAGCCATTCTGGTGGGTATCTTGTGGTTTCAATTTGCATTTCCATGATGGCTTTTTGGGCACTTTTTCATGTGCTTATTTGCCTGTCATATATCTTCCTTTGTTAAATATCTGTTCAAATATTTTCCCATTTTTATCGAGTTGTTTATTATTGAGTTCTACAGATTCTTATGTATTCTTGATACAAGTCTTTTGTTAGGTAAATATTTTGCAAATATTTTTTCCCCAATCATGGTTTGCCTATTCATTTTGTCACCAGTGTCTTCTGATGACAGAAGTTTTAAAATTTGATGAAATCTGATTTATTTTTTTGTTTGTCTATTATGGTTGTTTTTTGTGTCCAGCATAGGAAATATTTTTATCTCCAAGTTGCAAAGATATTCTCCAATATTTTCTTCTACAAACTATATTTGTGTATGGTGAAAATTAGGAACTGAGATTGAATCCAGCTGATTCAGCATTGTCTGTGGAAAGCTTTTTCCTTTACCCATTGGTTTGCTTTGGCAACTTTGTAAAAAATTAATTGGGTGTTGTCAGTGAAAATAATGGAGGAGAGACCACTTAAAATTCTCTCCTCCGTAAAAGCAATGAGAACATAGGCAAAAATTGTCAGAATCAACTTTTTCAGGGTTCTGGAAATTGACCAAAGACTTGCTGCAATTCAGGGAGCATTTGAGAAAAATGGCTGAATTTCGGTAAGAGCTGTGAACTTTGTAGCATTTTAACTCACCTTGTTCCCATCTCCTCCTTTCAACTCTGCGGTACACTTGAAAACCACCAGCTTGCAATCATGATAAAAACTAGCAGCTTGGCCACCACTGGAGGGGACAAAATGAGGTTGCAGTTCCTTCAAATCCCCATTCCCAGAGAATTGTCATTATTCTCATTTAGTGTTCCCTAGAAGACCCCATTTACAAGGCTATCATTACTAGACCTTAAAAGAAACTGTCCAGTGCAAACAACCTTTCCCCCTGGAGGGCCTACTGAAAACAATCAGAGGCAATTATTGAACATCATGGCAGTTTGAGGCACTAGACACCAGTTGGGGCAAACAATAGGCTAACCAAAAGGCTTAAAAGGAAAAGAAGGAGAATGAGATGTTCGTAGGAAGCTTTGAAAAACTCTGACATATTCTTGGGGTACTAGAAGGCCATGCACATGAGTAGGGCTATGTGCATGCCAGGGCTGTGGAAATTCTTAAGAAAGACCTGAGAAGGCCCTAAGCTCTCACCTGTATAACCTTGAGGCATTGGACAAGCAGGAAGTGAAGACTAAGATGGAGTTGTTAACTGCCTGGCTGAGTGTTGAAGGCATGCATTGACACACACAGAGCCGCTCCACAAAGACTGGAAGACTATTAGTTCCAGGCATCTAAGGAAATTACTGTCCAATCATTAGCTGTCCACTAAGCTAACTGAGCAGGTACTTCAGTGGCCACTCACAACAAAAAATACATATTTTACAGAATTAGAAAAGTCACTAAAATAACAACAATAACAAACATACTCATGCACACACACAAAATAGTATCAACAAGTGCTGTGGAGACAAGAGAGTGTAATTTCCAAATTATATTATTTAAAATCGGCAGCTTTCAACAGACAACATGCAAAGAAAGTATGACCTATACACAGGAAAAAAAGAAGTCAATAAAACTGTCCATGAGGAAGCCCAGACATTGACTTATTAGACAAAGATTTTAAATCAGATGTTTTAAATATGTTCAAAGAACTAAAGAAAATCATATCTAAAGAACTAAAGGAAAGCATGAGAGCAACGTCTTGCCAGATAGAGAATATTAATAAAGAGACAGCAATTATAAAAAAATAATGAAGTAGATATTCTGAAGTTGAAATGTACAATAACTAAAATGAAAAATTCACTAGAGGGACTCAACAGTAGATTTAAACAAGCAGAAGAATCAGCAAACTTGAAGATAGATCAATTGAGATTATCCACTTGCAGGAACAAAAAGAAAAAAAAGATTGAACAAAAATGAACAGCACCTCAAAGACCTGTGGGACACCATCAAGTATATCAACATATGAATAATGGAAGTCCCAGAGAGAGAAAAGGAGGCAGAATATATATTTGAAAAAATAATGGCTAAGAACTTCCACATTTGATGACAAATATCAACCTACACATCCAAGATGCTCAATGGCCTTCAAGTAGGATCAAAGAGATCCACACTCAAAGAAGTCCACACCTAGACACATCATAATCAAACTGTACAAATCCAAAGACAAAGACAGAATCTTGAAGAGAGAAGTGACTTACCACATACATGGGACCCTCAATAATATTAATAGCTTATTTCTCGTCAGGGAACATGAAGATCAGAAGGCACTAGGATAACATATTCAAAGTGCTGAAAGAAAAGAAAAGAAAAAAACACTATTAACCAAGAATTCTATATCCAGCAAATCTATCCTCCAAAAAAATGAAGGTGCAATTAAGACATTTCCAGGTAAACATAAACTGAGAGAATTTGTCACTATCAGAATTTCCCCATGAGAAATAATAAAAAAGTGCCCTTTAGAGGCCCCGATACTGTGGACCCCAGACACCCTTTTGGCTCAATGATGAAGGCACTCCCGAGGTTTACATTTTGAACAGGTCCATAGGACAAAACAAGACTGAAGGGGCAGGGACTAGAGGGCAGGAAGGGACAGAAAAGCTGGTAATAGGGAACCCAAGGTTGAGAAGGGATTGAATTGACATGTCGTGGGGTTGTTAACCAATGTCATAAAACAATATACGTACTAACTGTTTAATAAGAAGCTAGTTTGTTCTGTAAATCTTCATCTAAAGTACAATTTTAAAAAGTGCCCATAAGAAAAAAAAGGGAATTAATATTATAAACCAAAAAATATCTATTTAACCATAATAAGGAAGTAATGAAGCAATAGAGGAATAAAAGGACATAAGTCATGTAGGAAAAAATAGAAAAATCACAGGAAAAATCTTGCCTTATCAGTAATTCCATTGGGTGTAAATGAATTAAATACTCTAGTTAATAGGCAGAGATTGGCAGACAGGATAAAAACATTATTCAGTTGTTGCTGGATCTATTTGTAGATTATGCTGTCTACAAGAGAAACATTTTAGATACACTCTGTTGTTGTTGTTATATTAGTTGCCATCAAGTCAGCTCTGACCCATGGTGACCTTACGTATAACAGAATGAAACACTGGTCCTGTGCCATCCTCATGGTCATTGGTATGTTTGAGTCCATTGTTGTGTCTTTTGTGTTAATCCATCTCATTGAGGTTTTCCCTCATTTTCACTGACCTTCTACTTTCTCAAATATGGTGTCCTTTTCTAGCAATTGGTCTCTCCTGATGATGTGTCCAAATAAATGAGCCAAAGTCTCACCATCATCACTTCTAAGGAGTATTCTGGTTGTATTTCTTCTAAGACTGCTTTGTTCATTCATCTTGCAACCCATGATATATTCAGTATTCTTCACCAACACCACAATTCAAATGTGTCATTTCTTCTTCTGTCTTCTTTTTTGATTGTCCAGCTTTCGTATGCATATGAGGTGATGGAAAAGACCTTGGCTTGGGTCAGGCACACCTCAGTCCTCAAAGTGACATCTTTGCTTTTTAAAATCTTTAAAGAGGTCTTTTGCAACAGATTTGCCCTGTGCAGTATTTCGTTTGATTTCTTGACTGTTGCTTCCATGGATATTGATTATTGATTCTAGCAGAATGAAATAATTTACAACTTCAATTTTTCCTCCATTTATCCTGATGTTCTTTATTGGTCCTTTAGAGATCTTTTAAACACAAATAGGTTTAAAGTAAGGATTGAAAAAGATACAGCATGCAAACAATATCCAAAAGAGAACTGAAATAAATGTGTTAATATCAGACACATAGTCTTTAAGACAAAAATTATTAATAGAGACAAAGAGGGATATTTTCTAGTGATAACAGGACCAATTCATCAAGAATATATAACAGTTAAAAATATGTATACATCAAACAGCAGAGTCCAAAAAACACAAGAAGCAAAAACTGACAGATCTGAAGGGAGAAATAGAGAATGAAACACTAAATTGAGCACTGCATTATTCCAGTTTCAATAATGGATAAAGCAACTAGAGAGATGGTCAACAAGGGAATAGAAAATTTGAACAACACTATAAACCAATGGGTGGAAAAAGAAATCACAAGGGAAAATTAGAAAATATTTTGAGGTAAATGAAAACAAAAACACAACATATCAAAACTCATGGGGTGCAGTTAACACAGTGCTTAGTGAGGAATTTATAGCTGTAAATGCCTGTACTAATAAAGAGGAAATATCTCAAGTCAATAACCTAACCTTTCACTTTAATGAACTAGAAAAATAAGAGCAAACTAAACCCAAAGCAAGCAGAAGGGAGGAAATAATAAAGATTAGAGAGAAAGTAAGTGAAATAGAGTATAGAAAGGCATTAGAGAAAATAAGCAAAACCTAAAGTTGATTCTTTGAAAAGATCCAAAACAATGACAAACCTTTAACTAGACAGGCCAAGAAAAAAAAGAGAGAATACTGAAATTACTAAAAACAAGAATGAAAGAGGGAATATTACTACTGACTTTATAGAAATAAAAAGGATTATAAGGGAATACTATGAACAATTGTATGTCAACAAGTTAGGTAATCTAGATGAAATGAACAAATTCCTAGAAAGACACAAACTACCAAAACTGACTTAAGAAGAAATAGAAAATCTCAATAGCCCTATAACAAGTAGGGAGATTGAATTAGAAATCAAAAGACTTCTCACAAAAAAAAAAAAAAAAAAATGCCCAGATGGCCTCGCTGGTGAGTTCTACCAAATGTTTAAAGAAGAAGTAACAGCATTCCTTTGCAGACTCTTACAAAATTTGGAGGAGGAAGGAACACTTCTCAGCTCATCGTATGAGGCTAGTATTACTCTGTTACTAAAGCCCAAGAAACATATTACAGGAAAATAAAACTACAGATCAGTATCTATTATGAATATGGACACAGATATTCTCAACAAAATACTAGCAAATCAAATACAGCACCATATAAAAAGGACTGTACACCATGACCAAATAGGATTGATTCCAGGAATGCATAGTTGGTTCAACATTACAAAAATCAATCAATGTAATCCACCATATTAATAGAATAAAAGACAAAAAAAATCTGATTATCTCAAAATATGCAGAAAAAGCATTAACAAAATCCAACACCTTATCATGGATTAAAAAAAAAAACAAAATTTACCAAAACCAAGAATAGAAGGGAGCTTCCGCACCTGAGAAAACACGTCTACATATTTAATGGTATAAGACTAAATCCTTCTTTCTTAAGATCAGGAACAAGCCAAGAATTTCTGCTGTCACTGCTTCTATTCAACATTATACTGGAGGTCATGGCCAGAATACTTAGGCAAGAAAAAGAAACAAAATATTTCCAGACTGAAAAGGAAGAAGTAAAATTATCTTCATTCACAAATGAGATGACCTTATATACAGAAAAAAAAAATTTTTTTTAAAGTCACAGAAATTCTTAGAACTGGTAAATAAGTCAGCACAGCTGCAGGATACAAGATCAATATACAAAAATCAATTGCAATTCAACACACTAGAAATGAACAATTAGGAAATGAAATTTTAAAAATTCCATTTAAAATAGCATCAGAAGTAATAAAATACTTAGGGATAAATTTATCAAAAGAAGTTGAAGACATATACACTGAAAACTACAAAATATCATTGACAGAAATTAAAGAAGACCTAAGTAAATGTAAAGACAGCCCATGTTCATAGATTGGAAGATCTAATATTGTTAAAATGGCAGCTTTCCCTAAATGATCTAAAGATTAAGCACAATCTCTATCCAAATCCCAGATGCCTTTTTTTGAAGAAACTGACAAGGTGATCTTAAAATTTCTATGGAATTGGAAGGATACAGAATAGCCAAAACAATCTTGAAAAAAAGGAACTAAGTTGGAACACACTTCGCGGTTTGAAAGCTTACTACAAAGCTACAGTAATCAAGACAGAGTGGTACTGACATAAAGATAAACATATAGATCAATAAAATAGAATTAAGATTCCAGAAATTAAATCAGACATTTATGGTCAGTTGATTTTTAACAAAGCATCCAAGACAATTCGATGGGTAAAGAATAATCTTTTCAACAGATGGTGCTGGGACAACTTGATATCTACACACATAAGAATAAAGTTGGACCCCTAACTCACACCATATAAGCAAGTTTTTTAAAAAACTCAAAATGAGTTAAACACCTAAATGTAAAAACTAAAACTATAAAACTCTTGGAAGAAAACATAGGTATTAATCTTAATGACCTTGAATTAAGGAATGGTGACTTGGATGTGGCATGAAAAGTACAAGCAACTAAAAAAAAGATAAATGAAAACTTTTAAACTTTAGAGGGCGCTATCATCAAGGTAGTGAAAAGGCAACTCATAGAATGGGAGAAGATATCTGCCAGTGGTATACCTGATAAGGGTCTAGTAACCAGAGTACATGAGAACTTTTACAAAACTCAACAATAAAAAGATAAATAAATTAAAATATGAGCAAAGGATTTGATAGACATTTTTCCAAGGAACATATAAAAATGGTCAATAACCACATGAAAGATGCTCACTATCATTAATGCAATTCAAAACCACAGTGTGATACCACTTCACACCCACTTGGATGGCTATAATCAAAAAGACAGACTATAATAAGTGTTGGTAAGAATATGGAAAAATTGGGACACTCATCCATTGCCAGTGGAAATGTGATATAGTACAGCCACTGTGGAAAAGAACTTGGTGGTTCTTCAACAAATTAAACATAAGGTTACCATATGACTCAGTAGTTATATTCTTATGTATATACCCGAAAGAATAGAAAACATATGTCCACACAAAAACTTGTACAGATTTTTATAGCAGCATTATTCACAATGGCAAAAAAAGAAAAAAGTGGAAATAACCCAAATGTCCATCACTTGATGAATAGATAAATACGTATATCCATGCAATGGAATATTATGTAACCATAAAAAGAATAAAAGTTCCTAGGTGGTACAAATGGTTTGCACTTGACTGCTACCCTAAAGGTTGGTGGTTTGAACCTACCCAGTGGTACCACAGAAAAGAAGCCTACGAATCTGCTTTTGTTAAGGTTACAGCCAAGAAAACCCGTGGAGCAGTTCTCCTTTGTAAAACACAGAGTGTCCATGAGTTGGAATCGACTTGACAGCAACTAACTTCAATAACAACAAAAAGAATGAAGTACTGATACATGCTATGACATGGATGAACCTTGAAAACATTAATCTAAGTGAAAGAAGAGACACAAAAGGCCACATGTTGTATGATCCCATGCATATGAAGTGTCCAGAATATGCAAGTCCATAGAGACAGAAAGTAGTTTAGTAGTTTCCAGGAACTGGGGAGGAGGAAATGGTGAGTGACTGCTAATGGGTATAGGATTTCTTTCTGGGATGGTGAAAACTTTCTGGAATTATTGGTGATGGTTGCACCACTCTGTGAGTATACAAAAACTACTGAATTGTATACTTTCAATGGGCGAATTTTATGGTATGTGAATTATTTCTCAATTAAAAAAATTAAAGTAATTGACCATATAAATTGGGACTATTTCTGGAATTTCTGTTCTGTTCTATTGACATATTTGTCTAGCCTTCAGTATGAATTACACCTCAACATAAAGAAAACAAAAATCCTCACAACTGAACCAATAAGCGACATTATGATAAACAAGGAAAGACTGAAGTTGTCAAGGATATCATTTTACTGGGATCCACAATCAATGCCCACAGTCAAGAAATCAAACGACATATTGCATTGGGAAAATCTGCTGCAAAAAACCTCTTTGAAGTGTTAAAAAGCAAAGATGTCACTTTAAGGATTAAGGTGCTCCTGATCCAAGCCATGGTGTTTTCAGTTGCTCATATGTATGCAAAAGCTGGAGAATGAATAAGGAAGACCAAAGAAGAATCGATGCCTTTAAATTATGCTGTTGGCGGAGAATACTGAATATACCGTGGACTGCCAAAAGAACAAACAAATCTGTCTTGGAAGAAGTACAGCCAGAATGCTCCTTAGAGGCAAGGATGGCGAGACTTCATCTCACATACTTTGGACATGTTAACAAGAGAGACCAGTCCCTGGAGAAGGACATCATGCTTGGTAAAGTGGAAGGTCATCAAAAGAGAGGAAGACCCTCAATGAGATGGACTGACACAGTGGCTGCAATAATGGGCTCAAACATAACGACGATTTTGAGGACGACGTCGGACTGGGCAGCGTTTCATTCTGTTGTACGTAGGGTCGCTATGAGTCGGAACTGACTTGACAGCACCTGCAACAACAACATATGATGCACATTGCCTTTATTATTACAGCTTTATACTAAAACTTGAAGTCAGTAGTCTAAGTCCTCCAATTTTTTTTTTTTTTTAAGTTTGCTTTGGATATTGTAGGTCTTTTACCTTTAATGACAGGCTTACAGAATAAACTACAACTTCTCCCTCCTTCTACCCAATTCCAAGATTACACTGGAAACCTGGACCTTGTTGGAATACATCTCTTGGGTTATGTCCAATTGTAACAGAAATGGCCGGCATTCTGAATGCACTGAAACCCTTCAAGGTTTTATTATGCTCGTTTGCCTTTTTTTCTCTTTTATCCTTTTCTGTCACATCTGGTTCCTATCCTTCCTTTCCTTTCATAACCACTGAACCATAGAATGAGAAATCTCACTGCTGTCCCTCATGTGCATGCATAGATTCATTTCCAAATTGGTTCATTTTTACCACCTAGTTTTGATTAATTTTCTTGTAGTGGTTTCTTTGTACCTGTTGTTGTAGTTGCTGGGTGTCATCGAGTCAATTCGGACTCATACTGACCCCATGTGACAGACTAGAACTGCCCCATAGGGTTTTCTTGGCTGCAGTTTTTACAGGAGCAGATCCTCAGGTTTTTCTCCTGCAGAGCCGCTGGGTAGGTTCAAACTGCCAGTCTGTCGGTTAGCAGCCGAGCTCTTAACTGTTCCACCACCAGGTGCCTGATAACATGTGGCTAGTGATTCCCTTATTGGAGAGTGCGGGTCTGATATCGCAGATGTAATCTGTACTCCAATAATGCACTTTTTTGTTTTAAGTTTCTATTTTTCTTAGCTATTGCGATCCTTCCCTACTGTATGAAAAAAGGGTAACATTTTCCACTTTGTTTGTTGGTTTCACTCTTGGACCTCAAAGAGGCAAAGTATTTATTAGATTGCACTGCCTCTTAATTTTTTTTTTTTCCCCTCTAAGCCTAGTTGTGCTTTCTAATTTTAAAATAAATTGGTTGAATTTACCAAAACTCACTCCCATTCTGAATGGTACTCCTGTTACTATTTTAGGTTTTTACGTAGGTGTTTTATTTTGTTTGTTTTTTGCTGTTTTTTAAGCAGCCAGCTTTGTAGTTCTAGGAAACCTGGTGGGTGGGCAGAGGGAATCGGTGCGGTAGCCAGGACAGAGGCGTGCCGCAGTGTTTCCAGAACCGTCTGCTGGCACATTGCTCCACTGAGGATCACCGTAGCTGTCTGAGCCAGAACTGCAAAGGAGCGGGGCCTGTACTGCCCACTGAGGTGTCCCAGCACCCTTCAGAGCCTGGCACTTGGTGGGCACTCACGTAACGTGTGCTGAATGAATGAATGACAAAGAACAAGGTGCGTATTGCTTCCTCGTGTGTTTCCAATCTGCGTGGGTGTTTGGTAGTGGTTGTGGCAGCTCTCAAAGTCGCTTTGCTTCCACTTCAGAGTCCCCACTCCTCTCCTGGGGAACAGACGGTGCTGGGTAGCAGGGATACCTCTGACTCTGGAGAGACGGTGCTGCCTCATTCACACATCTGCACGCCCCATAAACCACTTCCAGCCTGTTTCCCACCAGGGCCCACGCAAAGGCGGATCAGACTGTCATTGCTATTTAGTTTACAGGTTTATCTCCACCCCAGGTGAGGTCTTCTAATTACCACCGAATATCACAAGCATTTAAAAAATATATGAAAAAGAATTGTTGTCAGGTGACATGAGTCGACTCCATCTCACGGCATCCTTATGTATAACAGAATGAAACGTTGCCCAGTCCTGCGTCATCCTCACAATCGTTGCTGTGTTTGAGCCCATTGTTGCAGCCACTATGTCAGTCCATCTCATTGAGGGTTCCCCTATTTTTCACTGATCCTCTGCTTTGGCGCAGTGGTTAAGAGCTTGGCTGCTAACCAAAGGTCAGCAGTTCGAATCCAGCTGCTCCTTGGAAACCCTATGGCACGGTTCTACTCTGTCCTGTAGGGTCGCTATCAGTTGGAATTGACTCGACAGTAATGGATTTGGTTTGTTTTTGGTATGCCCTTCTCTAGGGATCAGTTACTCCTGATGACATATCCAAAGTCAGATCAACAAAGTCTCACAATCTTTGCTTCCAAGGAGCATTCTGGCTGTACTTTCTCCAAGACAGATTTGTTCATTCTCTGGTAGTCCATGGTATATTCAATATTCTTTGCCAGTACCACAATTTGAATATGTCAGTTCTTCTTTGGTCTTCCTTTTTCATTGTCCAGCTTTTGCATGCGTATGAGGTGATTGAAAATACTATGGCTTGGGTCAGACACACCTTAGTCAACAAAGTGACATCTTTACTTTTTAACAGTTTAAAGAGGTCTTTTGTAGCAGATTTGCCCAATGCAATATGTTGTTTGCTTTCTTGACTGCTGCTTCCGCATGCATTGATTGTTGATCCAAGAAGAATGAAATGCTTGACTACTTCAGCTTCTTTGCCATTTATCATAATGTTACTTATTGGTAGAATTATAAGGATTTTCATTTTATGTTCAGATGTAACCCATACTGAAGGCTGTAGTCTTTGATCTTCATCAGTAAGCCTTCAAGTCCTCTTCACTTTCAGCAAGCAAGGTTGTGTCATCTGCATATCTCAGGCTGTTAATGAGTCTTCCTCCAGTCCTGATGCCGAGGTCTTCGTCATATAGCCCAGTTTCTCTTTGCTCAGTATTTAGATTGGATAAGTAAGGTGAAAGAATACAACCCTGCCGAACACCTTTTCCAATTTTAAACCACGCAGTATCCCCTTGTTCTGTTTGAACGACTGCCTCTTAATCTGTGTACAGGTTCTGCATGAGCACAGTTAAGTGTTCTTGAATTCTCATTCTTCACAGTGTCATCCATAATTTGTTATGATCCACAGAGTTGAATGCCTTCTCGTAGTTGACATAGACGAGTGAGCATTTCTAGTGTTGCATCTGTTTGTTGAAACATCTCAGTTGGTATTCCATCAATTCCTGGAGCCTTGTTTTTTGCCAATGCCTTCATCATGGCTTCTACTTCTTCCTTCAATATCAGTGGTTCTTGATCAGATGCTACCTCCTGAAATGATTAAACATGGGTCAGTTCTTATTGGTACAGTGATTCTGTCTATTCTTTCCTCCTTCTTTTGATGTTTTCTGAGTCATTTAATTTTTTATTCATAGAATCCTTCAACACTGCTACTTGAGCCTTGAATTTTCTCTATAGTTTTTTCAGCTTGAGAAATGCTGTTATGTTCTTCCCTTTTGGTTTTCTAACACTAGGTCTTTATACATTTCATTATAATACTTTACCTTGTCTTCTCAAGCTACCCTTTGAAATATTCTGTTAAGCTCTTTTACTTCATCATTTCTTCTGTTCACTTTAGCTACTCTGAGCTCAAGAGCAAGTTTCAGAGTCTCTTCTGACATCCATTTTGGTCTTTTCTCTCCTATCTTTTTAATGACCTTCTACTTTCTTCATGTCATTCTACAAATATTCTGTTCTTCAGTCATTAGTGTTCAGTGCATCAAATCTATTTTTGAAATGGTCTCTAAATTTAGGTGGGATGTATTCAAGGTTGTACTTTGGTTCTCTTGGACTTGCTTTGATTTTCTTCAGCTTCAATTTGAACTTGCATATGAGTAATTCATGGTCTGTTGAGCAGTCAGCCCCTGGCTTTATCTTGACTGATAATACTGAGCTTCTCCATTGTCTCTTTCCACAGAGGTAGTCGATTTTATTCCTGTATAAACCATCTGGCAAGGTCCATGTGGATAGGCATCATTTGTGTTGTTGAAAAAAAAAAGTATTGCTGATGAATAAGTCATTGGTCTTGCAGAATACTATCATGCAATCTCCAGCAGGGTTCCTATCACCAAGGCTGTGTTTTCCAACTACTGATCCTTCTTTCTGGCGGTGAAGTGGTTATGAGCTACGGCTGCTAATCAAAAGGTCAGCAGTATGAATCCACCAGCTGTTCCTTGGAAACCCTCTGGTTTTGATGGCAACTGGTTTGGTTTGGTTTTTTGCTTTCTAATCACCGGTAATTATCAATGCATTTTGACTGCACATTTGGTCAGTTTCAGACTGCAGCAGTTCATAAAAATCTTCAAACAATAATGCTAACATATTTCTTAAACTTCAAGACCTCAACTCACCTGCTTTGGACATGTCATCAGGAAAGACCAATTGCTAGAGAAGGCCATCATGTTTGATAAAAAGGAGAGTCAACAAAAATGAGGGGAACTCTCCATGAGATGAGAGTCAATGAAAATGAGGGAGACTCTCCATGAGATGAATTGACACAATAGCCTCAACAATGGACTCAGACATACCAGCAGTCATGAAGATGGCACAGGATTGGACAACATTTTCCTCTGTTATACATCAGGTTACCATGAGTCAGAGCTGACTCAATGGTAACTAACAACAACAGTATTTCTTAAATGGAGTGGTGGTTACACGGACGTTTATTATTCCTTAAGATGTATAGTATCTTTATAGTTTCTTTTCATATGTGATCTGTCTCACAATAAAAATAAAATGGCTCTCATAACAGCAAACTTGCAGAGTGTCTTTTATTTTTGTTTCTGTACAACTGTGGGTTATGACAAGTGTCTTCACATCTCAGGATGACATTTGGTTTATCTCCTGTCATAACACCTTTGATGTTTCCTTATTTCCTTCCACACTACGTCAGCATTCTCTTTTCTGACTGACAGTACTCTCTGTAATATGGTGTTAGTTTGCTTGTTATTGTCGTTGGATGCCATTGAGTGTATTCCAACTCATACCAAAAACCAAACCCCTTGCTGTCGAGTCGATTCCAACTCATAGCGACCCTAAATGATAGAGTACAACTGCCCCATAGCAACACTATATGACAGAGTAAAACTGCCCCATAGGGTTTCCTAGGCTGTAATCTTTAGAGTGCCAGGTCTTTTCTCTCATGGAGCCACTAGGTGGGTTCACCCTTTCTGTTAGCAGCCGAGTGCTTAACCAACCTGAATTTCCCGTTATGTCACAGCGGTCACAAAGTTTCCTTACTCATTATCCCCTCACTTTCTCTGCTGGTTTTTGCTGCTTTGTCTTTATCCATGATGTCTTCATTGTCCCCTCTGTTCCCCAAGTGCATTTGTCTTGTTTCAACAACAAAACAATGAAGTTTTTGAGGGCAGATTTTGTGTCTCACCTTTCTCCACAGGCGCTTCCAAACCGGAGCTCCCAGCCCAGCTGCTTGTCACCAGAACTTAAAAAATGACGAATTGCTGGTTTTCACATCCTAGGAATACAGATTCAGTAGGGCAGTTTGGGGCCCAGGAATCTGTATTTTTATCAAGCATCAGGGCCATTCTCATGCACTCTTCTGTAGGCCTCCATTCAGTGCTAAGTTGCCAAGGAGACGTGGGATAAACACTAGTAGGTGATGGACTTTTCAGACAAGGGAACCAAGTATCAGAGAAACGAAGTAATTAAATTGTAAAAAAAAAAATGGAAATTACCAGTAAGTCTCTACATCAAATGATTTAGCCATTTAGCATAAATTATACTAGTCAGAAGGAGTCCTGGTGGCGCAGTGGTTAAGCAGTCAGCTGCTAACTGAAAGGTTGGCGGTTCAAACCCACCAGGGACTCTGAGGGAGAAAGACCTGGCAATCTGCTTTCGTAAAGATTACAGCCTAGGCATGGACGCGGCTTCCCTGAGGGCCCTGCATCCCCACCGGGCGGTCTCCTCTCTCCTCTGTCCCACAGACCATTTCTCTCCCAACCTCGCACTCACCCACCCACATCTCGGTCAGGGCCAGGGCCCCCAAGAGCAACAGAAGGAGGGTCCTGGGCACCATGACCTGAGTACTGGGGTTCTAGGGAGAATATGCATTCCGGCTGCTCTGAGCAGACCTAACAGAAACTGCGGGGACTGTGATTGGCTGCTTCAGAAATCGGGGACTCAGTTGGAGAACTGGGGTCCATCGTGTGTGCCGGCAGGAGGAGCTGACGCAGATTGTGAGAAGGAGAGTCCACAACGCTAGGCATCCCCAGCCCTGACACCTCCATCGGGGCCTGAGACCCTAGAGCCAATCCCAGAGACCTGGCTCTTTGCCCTGACTCCTTGTTTTGCACAGATCACTCTTTGTCACACTGTCTCCAGTGTTTGTCCCAGTAAGATGTCAGTGGTTTTGAAACTTCTTGCTTTCAGATCTTTGTACACTCTTACAACAAAGAGATCTTGTTTATATGGTTTGTATCTGTCGATATTGAAAAACAAAACAAAACACAGTTGCCATTTAGTAGACCCATACTCATGGCAACCTCATGTGTATCAGAGAACTGTGCCTGTAGGATTTTCAGTGGTTGATTTTTCATGAGTAGGTTGCCAGGCCCTTTTTTTTGAGTTACCTCTAGGTACACTCAACCTCCAACCCTTAGCTTTGCAGCTGAACTTGTTAACCATTTGCACGACCCAGGGACTCTTATCGGTATTTATCAAGTTAAAAATTAAAACAATTTAAAAAATTATTAACTCATTTAGAATAATATTAATAACCCAACAACAGCACATTAGCAAAAATGATGTATTTTTATGAAAAACAATTATTTTCCCAAATAAAACAATGTAATGAAAAAGGTGGATCATTTTACATTTTTGCAAGATCAAATACTGCAGCCTTCAGTATGGATTACACCTCAACATAAAACAAAAATCCTCTAAACAGGACCAGTAAGCAACATCACGATAAATGGAGAAAATATTGAAGTTGTCAAGGATTTGGTTTTACTTGGATCCACAAGGAAGCAGCAGTCAAGAAATCCGACGATGTATTGCACTGGGCAAATCTACAAAAGACCTCTTTAAAGTATTAAAATGCAAAGATGCCACTTCGAGGACTAAGGTGCGCTTGACCCAAGCCATGACGTTTTCGTTGCCTCATATGCATATGAAAGCTGGACAATGAATAGGGAAGACAGAAGAAGAATTGATGCCTTGAAGAATTCCCAGACTTGCGACCATTTATAGACCCACAACCCCTTGACTGAAGGGGAGGTCGGGTCCCTTTGGAGAAGAAATCCACTGCACTGCCAAAAATTTATACCATTAATCTTTCTTCTAGCCTTTCGCAAAGGGATCTGTGGCCTTTTACCAGGGTGACTGTTTGTTGGGGAGGAGGAAATAATCAAACTTTTCAGGATTACTGGACACTGGCTCTGAACTGACAGTAATCCCAGGAGATCCAAAACATCACTATGGCCCATGAGTCAGAGCAGGGGTGTATGGAGGTCAGATTATCAATGGAGTCCTAGCTCAGGTCTGTCTCACAGTGGGTCCAGTATTAGTTTTCAAACCCCCTCCCAAAAAAAAAAAGATACTATGTGACTAATAGATTGAAGTATATTAAAAATATTTGCATATAGAAGCCGTGGATTTGTCTATGTGGATCTTAGACATATTCTTAAAATATAGAGTGCCCAAAGAAGTTTAATTAATGAGTATTTTAACAACTAGAATGTATAAGTATTAACCAAGACATGACTTATCACCTTAAGGTCACAAGAATTCACAAATGTCCATCCCTGGTGCCGTTCCTTGTCTAAATATCATTGGTATTCTTGGTGATATTGTTTTTATTTAACCTGGTGGACATAAGGAGGCAAACAAGTCTTAACTTAGCCCAAGAGAATGTATTTATTGAATACCACATATATCAAATACCCTGAGGCCCTGTAGACATATTGTTTAAATTATGAAACAAGAACTTAGAGCCTTAAAATTCTACTGCCTTAGAATTCTTTACCTATTGTTCCCTCCAACCAAAACCAAACCTGTTGCTGTCAAGTGGCTTCTGACTCATAGCGACCCTATAGGACAGAGTAGAACTGCCCCACAGGGTTTCCAAGGAGCGGCTCGTGGATTCGAACTACCCACCTTTTGGTTAGCAGCCAAGCTCTTAACCAGAGTGCTCTCTCCACTTCTCCCAAATTCAAACTTTTTCTGTTTCCCTTCACCCTCAGGCCCCTTTTCCTTACTGTTTCTACCTAGACGAAAATATACGTGAAATATTTACAATTGTGGAGTGAAAAGGAGTCTCTAAGCATGAAACAAAGTTGAAAAACCGTAAGGAGAAATCAAGAACTTCTCTATGGCGAACACAAACTCACAAATAAATACAAGCACGTAATCAAACTCGAAGACACATAAAACAATTTAACAATTTGACAGACAAAAGGGTAACATGTCAATGCCCTTCAGCCAAGGACCACCAGGAACATACCTGTAGTTGATCAAGTTGTGTTTATTACGTGTTTCAGCGAGGGAGAACGCGCCCCATCGGGAACCATGGGGCGTCTTCATATGGGGGTGAGAAAGAGCCTATTATAGGATTTGCCCTTACTTGGGTGATTTTACCCACTGCCGTCGAGTTAATTGGGGAGGGTAGAAGGAATCAGGGTTTCCTCTAGATTGGGTACTGTCAGGAAGCTGGGCAGTTCCATGACTGCATATCTCAATAAATCTTACCTCTAGGGAAGGCAGACTAGAGTGAGGATGAAGGTGTAATTGGTAACAATTCAGGATTATGAAGTGGTCTGGTTTTGTCTCAATTTAGAATGGTCTAAGAGTGACCTTGTCTGATGTTGGTGTCTTATGAAATGATTTATCTCCAGCAGGAAAATGACGTGGCATTGCTATGAGCTCCAGGCCAGCTTCTAATAACCTGAAGTGTAGGTGTGAGTGGCAGATGATTTCCCGGATGTCAAGGCTGCTTTTTTTTTTTTTTTTTCCTTTCTTAAATTCAGTATTTTAACATTTAACAGACCCAATTAGAAAATGATCAAAGATCACTAGAAGGGAGTTTGGAAAAGAAGAAATACAAATGTCAAAGAAATATGTCACTAGTAAATAAATGTGAACAAAAATTAAAATGTACAATGAAAAATGGGAATAAAAGTTTAACTTGGCAAAGATAAAAACAAATGATGAAAGGGCTGGCTATAGTATAGGTAAAATATACCATCATAGAGGTTAATGGGATGAAAAACTGGTACAAAATTTCTATAGGGCAGTTTTGCAGAATGTCCCAACAATTTAAATGTGCTTACATATTGGCACAGAAATTTCTCTTTTAGGAATTTATCGTAAGAAGATAACCACACATTGTTATGGACTGAATTGTGCCCCCAGAGAATATGTGTTATAATTCCTGCACCCCTATATCTGCAGTTATGATCCCATTTGGGAATGGGTTGTCTTTGTTATGTTAATAAGACAGAATTAGTGTAGGGTATATAAAAAAAAGATTACAGCCTAGGAAACCCTATGGGACAATTCTACTCTTTCTTAAAAGGTCGCTATGAGTCAGAATTGACTCGACGGCACCTAACAACAACAACATATTAGTAGGGATGATACACGTCTTCAAGTTTTATTTGACCTGGCAGCCTCCGTAGACAAGTAATATGCAAATTACGCAGGCAGACAGGTAGTATGCAAATTCTGGAAATCAGAAAATTAGTAGAATGAGTAGCTCCAGTGGCCAGGTCAGATGCGGTCAGCCCTGACCCGGGGAAGCAACTGAGGCCAGAGCTCAGGATGCCAGCTTGGAACTGGGGGAGGTGCAGAGGCCCGGGAATGACCAGAGCCCCTCACACAAGTACTTTCCTCTCGTCTCTATAAAGTTCAGCACACAGGCAGAGAGGGGAGAGGATGTTCAGGACTTCCACAAGCATCAATAGATTCAAAAATTCATTTTTGAGAACTTCTTAGAAATGACTTCAGAGGATAGAAAACCAAGAAGTAATTTGTTTGCTACCCAAGAAGTAATTTGTTTGCTACAGAGCCTCCTTATCATTTCTAAGGAAGAGAGAATTACAATTTTTAATATTTATCTCGTATCATAGAGCAACATGTTCCCATGTGTTCAATCCTCATGGCAGCCCTTCATGCTGTCCTCACAATATTAAGGCTATAAAGCTATCTTTGCTTCAGTTAAAGTATAAATGCTAGTAATATCCACCTACCATGAAAATAATTTTCTCTAGTCCAGGGTGAAAAATGAGAGTTGCCGTGGAGTCGATTCTGACTCATGGTGACTCCTTGTGTGTCAGGAGTAGAACTGTGCTCCATAGGGTTATTAATGGCTGATATTTTGGAAGTAGATCACCAGGCCTTTCTTCCAAGGTGCTTCTGGGTGGACTTGAGCATCCAGGCTTTTGGTGAGAGCTATCTTAGTTATCTAGTGCTGCTGTAACAGCAATACCACAGGTGGATGGCTTCAACAAACAGAAATTTATTCTCTCACAGTCTAATAGGCTACAAGTCCAAATTCAGGGCATCAGCTCCAGTAGAAGGCTTTCTCTTCTCTGTCGGCTCTGGAGGAAGGTCCTTGTCATCAATCTTCCCTGGTTGAGGAGCTTCTCAGCCCAGGGACCCCTGGTCCAAAGGATGCACTATGTTCCCAGTGCTTCTTTCTTGGTGGTATGAGGTCCTCCATGTCTCTCTGCTCACTTCGTCTCTTTTGTATCTCAAAAGAGATTGGCTTAAAACACAACCTAATCTTGTAGATTGAGTTCTGCTAATCCCAATATCATCAACATCATAGAGAGAGGATTTACAACACATAGGAAAGTCATATCCAATGACAAAATGGTGGACAGTCACACAATACTGGGAATCATGGCCCAGCCAAGTTGACAGATATTTTGGGGGGACACAATTCAATCCATGGCAACCGGGCAAAATTTTGTTCTGTTGTACATAAGATCACCATGAGTTGGAGCTGACTTGATGGCAGCTAACAACGACATAATGTCCATATGTAGTGGATTTTAGCAATGACGGATGTTTTTCCCTTTCAAACCAAGCAATTTGATTCAAGTGGTTCACCCTCATAATCTACCATGCTCTTGGCTTACCAACAGAGTCATGTCGCCATAGGTAAAAAACACTGCTCCCAGGAGACTTCTTTTTGGAATCCTGTACAAAGAAGCAGGCAGTGTCCTTACAGCTGCCATGTGGCCTTATGTGGGAACCCAGGAAATTTTGGCCCCTGGCACTCTCAGATGTGTTCTTCCAGACCCACCCTTCCAGAATCTCATGTCGCTTCAGCTTACACAAATTATATTCATTGTTAGTCATACTCTTCTTGGAGGTTCAGAAATCCAGTTTGAGTTTGAAGGTATCTTTTTAAACGTCTCTAAGCAGTAGGGGAGCTCTGGTGGCACAATGGTTAAATGCTGGGCTGCTGATCAAAAGGTTGGCAGTTCAAACCCACCCAGTGGCTCCACGGCAAAAAGACCTGTCTATCTGCTCCAGTAAAGATTACAGCCTAGAAAACCCTATGGGGCAGTGCTACTCTGTCGCATGGGGCCACTGTGAGTCGGAATCAGCTTGATGGCACTCAACAACACCAACATAAGCAGAAAATGGGAAAATGTCAGAAAGGACATTCCGTAGCTGGACCAGAATTTCAAAGATACAAATGGGCTTGTTTGTTTGTTTTTTGTTGTACCTAATTGGCTCACAGGGAATCCGAGTTAGGAGGAGGACTACAGGTATAAAAACAGCAATGAGGAGCAGTTGTTACGGTAGAAAGGTGATAATTAGACCACGGAGCTTGTCTCCCTGGGTACTGGCGTAATTGAGGTTTTGATGTCCTGACACCTACAGATTCCCTCTGCTCCTGGAAACTCTTTTGCAATGCTGTTGGGGGAGGGGGGGCTACCCTAAGATACAAATGATGGGCTGGAGAATGTGGTGTGAGTGGCTTGCTAAATCCGAGACAGTCTGAGGCTGGATGAAGGCAGTGCTGAATCCCCAGACCTGTTGCCAGGGTGATGATCCCGGGATCCTGGGGTGTGGAGCAAACTATCAGCCCATCATTCCCTGGCCCATGAGAGCCTTCATACTCAGACTCAGAAAGAAAAATAAATAGTTTCAGTGTTCCTTTTCCCTGACAGTTTTGAATGGGTGTGATTATACAGTAACTGGTAATGACTGTGAACTTACATAATCATCAGTGTCTATACCTTCCCCTTTACCATAGTGAATTCTCCAGTACTATGTAACAAAAGTAGTCCTGGTGGCACAGTGATTAAGAACTCGGCTGCTAACCAAAAGGTCAGCAGTTGGAATCCACCAGCTGCTCCTTGGAAACCCTGTGGGGCAGTTCTACTGTGTCCTACAGGATCGCTGTGAGTGGGAATCCACTTGATGGAAATGGAAGTAGCATAAAAAGGATCCCTGGTGGCACAGTGGTTAAAGCGCTTGGCTGCTAACTGAAAGGTCGATGGTTCAAACCCACCAGCCACTCCGCAAGAGAAAGATGTGGCAGTCTGTTTTCGTAAAGATTAAACCCATTGACGTCAAGTTGATTCCAACTCATAGTGACCCTGTAGGACAGAGTAGAACTGCCCCATAGGGTTTCCAAGGCTATAATATTTGAGAGCAGACTGCTACATCTCTCTTGTGAGGAGCAGCTGGTGGGTTCGAACCACCAACCTTTAGGCTAGCAGCCATGTGCTTAACCACCTTGCTACCAGGGCTCCTTCCCATAAAGATTATAGCCTTGGAAACCCTACGGGGCAGTTCCGCTCTATCCTGTAGGGTCGCTATGAATTGGAATCGACTCCACTGCAATGGGTATGTAGAATAGGTCCCTGGGTGGCGCAAATGGTTTGCGCTTGAGTACGAATGGAGAGGAGTCCTGGTGGTGCAGTGGTTAAGAGCTCAGTGCCAACCAAAAGGTCAGCAGTTCAAATCCACCAGCTGCTCCTTAGAAACCCTGTGGGGCAGTTCTTCTCTGTCCTATAGGGTCACTATGAGTTAGAATCAACTCAATGGCAATGGGTTTGGTTTTTTTCAGTTACCAACAGAAAGTTTTGGGGTTCAACCCACCCAGTGGCTTCTCAGGAGAAAGACCTAGTGATCTGCTTCCATAAAGATTATAGCCAAGAAGACCCTGTAGAGCATAGTTCCACTCTGTAACCCATGGGGTTGCCAGGAGTCAGAATTGACTTGACAGCAGTGGGTTTGATTTGCGTTTTTTGAAGAGTTTTTTTTTTGGCATGTAGAACAGGACTTTGTACAGTATCTGCAGAAACACAAAGAAAGAAAGAAGGTAGCATGCTGAGTTTAATGTGGTGAGCGATTTCCCAAGTGACAAATAAAACTTGGAAGAAATGTTAACAACATAGAAGTCTATAAGGATGTCATAAATCTCAGAATTTGCTTTGTGCCGAAATGTTTTATTGCAGCATTGATGGTACTTGGGAAAAATTTATTGAGTAATAAATCACTCAAGTAATTTAGAGTTTGTGTGAATGCTCATAAACTTCATCTAGGTCTTAAATATGTTGGTCAAAGTTTCTGAGACTTTTTTTGCTTGGTGTCTTGGGCATCTAGTGCTACTATAACAGAAATGCCACAAGTGGGTGGTTTTAACAGACAAATTTATTTTCTCGCAGTTTAAGAGGCTAGAAGTGCAAATTCAGAGCGCCAGCTCCAGGGGAAGGCTCTCTCTCACTGTCGCTCTGGGGGAAGGTCCATGTTCCTTGGCTCCTTGGTGATCTTCATGTGGCATGGTGTCTGTCTTCTCCCATCTCTGCTCACTCCTCTGTCCTGATCTACTCTATCTCACAGGTGATTGGCTTAAAACACAGCGCACACACTGATATGACCTCTTTAACATAACAAAGAAAACTCATCTGAAAATAGGACTATAACCGCAGGTATAGGGATTAGGATATACAACACATATGGGGGACACAGTTCAATCCATAACACTTGGGATTTGGTGAGGACATGTTTTGGGAAAGGTCTGGGTTCCCTGAGTGTGTAGAATAATAAAACAGTTTCCGTGGAGTCAGCCCCGACTCATAGAGACCCTGTGTGTGTCAGAGTAGAACTGTGCTCTGTAGGGTTTTCAGTGGCTGATTTTTCAGAAATAGATAGCCAGGCCTTTCTTCTGAAGTGCCTCTGTGTGGACTGGAACCTCCAAACTTTTGGTTAGCAGCTGAGTGCTGTGACAGTTTGCACCACCCAGAGACTTCATATAGGATAATTGGTGGTTTGATGCTGTTAAGGAACTCTGGTGGCACAGTGGTTAAGCGCTTGGCTACTAACCAAACTGTTGGCAGTTCGAGTCCACCCAGCGGCTTCTGAGGAGAAAGACCTGGTGACCTGCTCCGGTAAAGATTACAGCATAGGAAACCCTGTGGGGCAGTTTCTCTGTCATATGGGGTCGCTAGGAGTCTGAATCAACTTGACGGCAACAGGTTTTTTTTTTCAATAGTGCTGTTCAAGCACATGAAGACCTGCTTGTTATAAACGCCAGCCAAGTCCCATGCCCCATACTCCACCTGAAATTTCAATTGTTTGTTCGTTTTTTTATTGAACTTTAGATGAAGGTTTACAGAACAAACTAACTTCTTATTAAAGAGTTAGTGCATGTATTGTTTTATGACATTGGTTAACAACCCCATGACATGTCAACGCTCTCACTGCTCGACCTTGCGTTCCCTATCACCAGCTTTCCTGTACTCTCCTGCCTTCTAGTCCTTGCCCCTGGGCCGGTGTGCCCCTTTAGTCTCGTTTTGTCCTATCGGTCTGTCTACTCTTCGGCTAAAAGGTGAACCTCCAGAGCGACTTCATTACTGAGCTAACAGGGTGTCCGAGGGCCATACTCTCGGGGTTTCTCCAGTCTCTGTCAGGCCAGTATGTCTGGTCTTTTTTTGTGAGTTAGAATTTTGTTCTACATTTTTCTCCAACTCTGTCCAGGACCGTCTATTGTGATCCCTGTCAGAGCAGTTAGTGGTGGTAGTGGGGCACTGTCTAGCTGTAGAGGACTCAGTCTTGTGGAGGCTGTGGTAGATGTGGTCCATTAGTCCTTTGGACTAATCTTTCCCTTGTATCTTGTTTTCTTCATTCTCCCTTGCTCCCGAAGGGGTGAGACCAGTGGAATATCTTTGATGGCTGCTCACAGGCTTTTAAGACCCCAGATGCTACTCACCCAGGTAGAATGTAGAACATTGTCTTTATAAACTATGTTGTGCCAATTGAGCTAGATGTTCCCTGACCATGGTCTCAGGGAACATCAATTGTTTGTTTTTAAATACAACCTGGTGCATTATCTCCTGAGCCATGGTCAGGCTGTTTACAGTATACCTGGGGACAGAACTCTACAGTTTAGATTTATTTAATTAGTAAAGAATGTCTGCCTTGAGCATTATGCTCTTTTAAAAATTATCTATATGAGATCAAACTGACAACAGCAACTCAGAAGATTAGATAGGAAGCTTAGGGGGCAGTGAGTTTATGTTAATGGGGGAGGAACAACTCAGAAAAGGAGGGTGAGAATGGTTGGACAACTCGAAGACTGTAATCAATGTCATAGTACTGTACGTGTAGAAACAGTTAAATTGGTATATGTTCTGCTGTGCATATTCTCAACAACAATTAAAAAACAAAAAAACATGGAACAAGTGTTCCATGAGGGGAAACAAGCTAACCACAGTAGCAAGAACCAGTGTGATATGTTCATGGAATGAAAAGAAAGTGATATTTTGGGAACATAAAATGATGGGAAACCGGGAGATGAGGCTGGAAAAGAATTTTGAGCTCCCTCCCAGAAGACCAGCGTGCTTGTGAGAAACTCGGACTTGATTTTGCTGAGGATGGGGCCTCTGAACAGTGACTGGTGTGGTCACATTTATGTGGTTTTTTGTTTTTTATTTATCTCTATTTTTTTTCCCTAAAAGAATATGCTGTTGAGATGGTTCTGACTCATAGTGACTGTACAACAGAACAAAACACTGCCCAGTCCTGCACCATGCTCACAATTGTTGCAGCCACTGTGTCATTCCATCTCATTGAAGGTGTTCCTCTTTGTCACTGACCCTCCACTGTACTAAGGAACTTCTCCAGGGCTGGTCCCTCCTGATAACATGTCCAAAGTACATGAGACAAAGTCTCACCATCCTTGCCTCTAAGGAGCACTCTGACTGTACTTCTTCCAATATAAATTAAGTATATATTAATATTTGTGCAAGTCAGAGACTGTCATGAGATTACAAGATCCCCAGCACAGGAATGAGTAGAATGCAAGGTGCTTGGGGAAGCTGGCCTGCAGGGGAAGTCTAGGATAGATGGAAGGCTTTCTTTTTTTTTTTTCCTTAGCATGGATTTCTTTTTAAAATTTTGATAAAAATATATGTAGCTATACACCACTTCAACAGCTTCTACACATACAACATTGATCGCATTCTTCAAGTTGTGCATCCACTTTTGCCATCTGTCTTAGTCATCTAGTGCTGCTATAACAGAAATACCACAACTGGGTGGCTTTAACAAACAGAAATTTATTTTATCACAGTCTAGTAGGCTAGAAGTCCAAATTCAGGGCACCAGCTCCAGGAGAAGGCGCTCTCTCTGTTGGCTTTGGGGGGAAGGTCCTTGTCTTCAATCTTCCCTTGGTCTAGGAGTTTCTGCTTGCAGGAACCCCAAGTTCAACAGATGTGCTCTGCTCCCCGTGCTGCTTTATTGGTGGTATGTGGTGTCTGTCTCTCTGCTTGCTTCTCTCTAAAGAGATTGGCTTAAGACACAATCCAATCTTGTAGATTGAGTCCTGCCTCCATAACAAAACTGCTGATAATCCCATGTCATCAACGTCACAGAGAGAGGATTTACAAAACATAGGAAAATCACATCAGATGACAAAATGGTAGACAATCACACAATGCTGGGAATCACGGCCTAGCAAAGTTGACAGATATTTTGGGAGGACACAATTCAATCCATGACACCATCCTTCTCCAAATTGTTCCACCACCATTAACATAAACTCACTGCCCCCTAAGCTTCTTATCTAACCTTTTGAGTTGCTGTTATCAGCTTCATCCTATATAGATAATTCTTTAAAAGAGCACAGTGCTCAAGATGGATAGAATTTACTTATTAAGATAAACTATTTTTTGGTTCAAAAAAGACTTGTGGGAATAGTTTTGGTTTAAGATGTAAAGTTTAAGATTATCTCAGGGCAGAAGTTTAGGGGGTTCATCCAGCCTCTATGGCTCCAGAAAGTCTGGATTCCATGAGAATTTTAAGTTCCGTTACACATTTTACCCTCTTTTGATCAGGATTCCTCTGTAGAATCTTTGATCAAAATGATCAGTAACGGTAGCTGTGCACCATCCAGTTCTTCTGGTCTTATGGCAGAGGAGGCAGTCATTCAAGAAGGTAACCAGACATAAAATCCATTTCCTCCTCCAATTTGTCAGATTTATGTTTTGAAGAGATCACTCTGCCAACAGAGGGAGGATGAATTTGAGGGGTACAAGCCAAGAGGTACAGAGGCTGTTCTCATAATCAAGGTGAGATGGCACGGGCCTGAACTACCGCAGATTTTACAGGTCCAGAACGGTGTTTCTTTAGTTTAGTTTTTTGTAAATGTATTTTTTTTAATGTGCAACATTTCAAATATGCAGAAAAATATAGAGAATAACAGACATTCATGCACCAAACACGAAAGTATAACATATTAATATTTTCCATGATTTTATTTTTAAGGAAATAAAATATTACAGTTAAATTTTCCTGTGAATCTCCTCAATTCCTACCTACTCCTCATTCTGAAGTTACTGCTTGTCATTCATTTGCATTTGTGTTTTATAGTTTTACTACATATGTTCACACCTGTACATAAAATGCAGCCCTGGTGGTGCAGTGGTGAAGCGTTTAGCTACTAACCAAAAGGTTGGCAGTTCAAATCTGCCAGCCCCTCGGGCAGTTCTGCTCTGTCCTTTAGGGTCTCTGTGAGTTGGAATTGACTCAAAGGCAACAGGTTTGGCTTTTGGTTTTGGTATACATAAAATATTGTACTGTGTTTTTATTTATCTTACACTTTTACACTTTACACTTACAGTATCAGGCTATATGTATCATTCTGTGACTTGATTTTTGCATTCACCATTATTTTTTAGATATATCCATATTAAATAATCATATAGCTTGAGTTTTTCTGTGGTGAAATTCTCATCTTCCATGCAGAAGACCTGGGTTCGATTTCTGGCCAATGCACCTCATGTGTAGCCACCACCCGTCTGTCACTGGAAGCTTGTGTGTTGCTATGATGCTGAACAGGTTTCAGCAGAGCTTTCAGACTAAGACAGACTAGAAAGAAAGACCTGGTGATCTACTTCTGAAAATCAGCCAGTGAAAACCCTGTGGATCACAACAGTCACATCTGCAGCCGATCATCAGGATGGCTGAGGACTGTGCAATATTTCATCCTTTTGTGCATGGGGTCACCATGAGCCAGGGGCTGATTTGATGACAGCTAACAACATTAGATCATGTTCTAGTGTGAGTATGTAATATAACTTATATATCCAGTCTCCAGTTTGTGAACACATAGTTTATTTTACTTTGGACTATTTCCAGCAACTCAGCTCTAAACTTTTCTCTAGATGGCTTCTTGCACACTTGTCCAGGCATTTCTCACAGACTTCCTCCACCAGCGTTCCCTAGAGAATTAAGCCCTAACACGCAAGCCACCTGCTGTGTGTAATGAATTCGCTTCTCACTTCTGCATCAAGAATGGCACTAATTATATAAGATAGTTAAGTATTATCCTATGTGTATATAGGATATGAACATATGTAGTAAAACTATAAAACACATATGCAAAGGAATGACAAGCAGTAACTTCAGAATGGGGAGCAGATTGGAACAGAATAGAGGTTCTCAGGAAGATTTAATTTTAATGTTTTATTTCCTTAAAAATGGAAAAAATAATCCCTTGAATCATTGTCCATGTTCTGTGGTTCAGATGAGAACCATGGGTTGAGAAAGTCTTTGAGTAGAAATCCTGGGACATAGAGTTTGTACTGTTGTCTTCAACCTGGTATGACCAATTGTCATTCAGAGTGCTTTTCCGATTCACATTTTCCCAGCACTGTATAAGTAGTTGTTCCTTATCCTTGTGGATAGTTTTTTTTTTGCCAGGTTTTTCTGTTTTTGCAGCTGATGAGTGTAAATGATATCTTATTGCATTAATTTTCATTTCCCTGATTATTAGTCTTGGTTGATTGCCTTTTTCATATTTTTGGTGATTAGGATTTCTTTTATAAATTTCTGGCTCACCTATGTCTTCTTTTTCTATCTTGATTTTGTCTTTATTTGTAGGCTTTATATATTCTGGTTACTAATTATTTGTTGGTTATATGAGTAACAAATGTATTTTAAAGTTATTTATTGTGTCTTTTTTTTTTTTAAATATTTTATTGTACTTCAGGTGAAGGCTTACAGAACAAATAGTTTCTCATGTAACAGTAGCACACATGCTGTTTTATGACACTGGTTAACAACCCCACAACATTTCAACCCTCTAAATTCTCAACTTTTTTTTTTTTTTTTGGTGAAAAT
>NW_004444054.1:1658692-1666393 GCF_000243295.1 Trichechus manatus latirostris
GTTATCTGGTGTTTTAATTTGGACGCGTATTGGAGCCATCCTGTCTTGTTTTTGTAAATGTTTTGAGATTGTTTGCTGTTTTCAGGGCATTCAGTAGATATTTCTCTCGTTTATTGATTGTAGATTTTTTTGTTTCGTCCTGGCTGTTTTGTCTTCCACTGGATGCTCCGCAAGGCTGCTCTCCTGTACTCCCGTTTGCTGGTCTCCGATAGGAGTCCAAGATGGTGGATCCGCGCTGTGTTAGCTGGTAGGGGACCTCTGCATGAATCTCTCCTCGCTCTCCGTTCTCTTTCAGTATTCTCACTCCGTTTGGTGTTCGGCTGAGTTCTTTATCTCTTCATTTGATGTTCTAGGGTTTCAGGATTGTTGATTCTCTGTTTGGCTTATTTTTTCGGATCTTTGCTGTGGAGGGACGGCGTGGTGCTTCTGCCTAGAGCGCCATCTTGCCGGACCTCCTATTGTGTCTTTTTTGGATGGTAGTTTTGTTATTTTAATGTAACTTTGATTGAGTTGAATTTATCAATCCTTTTCTTTGTGGTTTGTGCTTTTTGTGTTTTTTTAGAAATTTTTCCCTACTCATGCTTTTCCTCAATACGTACTTGTTTTATTGTGGAGAAAATATGTATAAAAAACATATGCCAATTCAACAATTTCTACAGGTACAATTCAGTGACGTTGATTACATTCTTCAAGTTGTGCAACCATTCTCTCTATCCTTTTCTAACTCATTCCACCACCATTACCATAAACTCAATGCCCTCTAAGCAAAAACTCCCCCTTTACCCTTCCTTCCCATCCCTGGTAACCGCTAATAACTTTGGTTTCTATATTTTTGCTTCTTTCATCTAAGTGAGATTTCCCCAATGTATTTTTCTAGAAGAGTTAAAGTTTCACTTTTCATGTTAAAGTGTTTATTTCTCCTCCTGCATTGATTTTCATGTATAGCATGAGCTGGAGGGCTCATTTTATCTTTTCGGTAGAGATGACCAGTGGCTCCGGTATTGTTGGTTCAGTAACCTACCTGTGCACATGTCCTTGGTTCCCAGTGTCTGCTCATTGTTTTCTCCTCCTGTAGGAGGCCTCGTGGCGCACCAGTTAAGTGCTTGGGTGCTAACCGAAAGATTGACAGTTCAAACCCACCCAGCAGCTCTGCCAGGAGAAAGACCTGCCGAGCTGCTCCTGCAAAGATTACAGCCTAGAAAACCCTATGGGGCAATTCTGTTCTGTCACATGGGTTGCTAAGAGTCAGAATCAACTGAGAGCACCTAACAACAGGTTTGTTCCTGGGCTGTATAGTTTGTTGCTTTCTGTTTATCCCTGTTTCAATACTGCACTCTCTTAATTACTATATAATAAATTTTGAGATATGGAATGGAAATCTCTCCTGCCTCTTTCTTCTATATTATCTTCTTGCTATATAAGACCTTTGTGTTCTTATATATCAATTTGAGAATCAAAATCTTCAGCGAAAAAAATAAGACTCAGGATTTTTATTAAAATTCATTGAGTTCATAAAATAATTTGAGCAGAATGAATATTTATGATATTAAGTCTTCTTTTCCATGAGTACACTGTATCTTTGTATATATCCAAATGTTCTCTTAATGTCCCTCAGTATTATTTTGTGATTTCCCTGAAAAAGATCTGTCATATTTTTTGTAAGATTTAGTCCTGGATACCCTATAATTTTCCTATAATCTTCAAATATTGCTTCCACTCTTCATCTATTCTCTATGTTGCTTAACTGTGCTTGCGCTGTAGGTAACTTCCCAGGTGTTGCTGCTTGTCGGTGCTATCCAGTTGGCTCTGACTCGTGGTGACCTTACGTATAACAGAGCAAAACGTTGCGCAGTCCTGCACCATGTTCGTGATCACTGGTATGTTTGAGTCCATTGTTGTGGCTATTGTGTCAATCCATCCCACTGCGGGTTTCCTTTGTTTTTTTGGCCCTGTACTAAACATGGTGTACTTCCTCAGTGCTGTTAGGTGCCATTGTGTCAATTTTCAACTGATAGCAACTCCATGTGACAGAGTAGAACTGCCCCACTTCTGCATCAAGAATGGCACTAATTATATAAGATAGTTAAGTATTATCCTATGTGTATATAGGATATGAACATATGTAGTAAAACTATAAAACACATATACAAAGGAATGACAAGCAGTAACTTCAGAATGGGGAGCAGATTGGAACAGAATAGAGGTTCTCAGGGAGATTTAATTGTAATGTTTTATTTCCTTAAAAATGGAAAAAATAATCCCTTGAATCATTGGGTTTTCTAGGCTGTAATCTTTATGGGAGCAGATTGCCACTCTCTTCTAATTCACTAAATCTCGCTTCCACTATCCAGTCTAGAGTTAATATCATCTGTACTGTTTTTACTCATTTCAGTGACCAAATTTTTTCATTTCCAAAAATTCTAATTAGTTCATTTCTCTATCCGTATGTTGTTTTATTTTTTCCTGTTTTCTTTCATGATGCTTGTTTTTTTTTTTTAAATGAGCATGCATTAGTTTATTTCTTTGAGTATCCTAAACATTTGTTTTAAAGTCTTTGTCAGACTAGTTTACAAAATTAATTCATTCACAATAAAATTTGTGTGGCTTTTGTTGGCTGTCTTTCCTGGCATTGTTGTTAGGTGCCATGGAGTTGATTTTGACTCTTATCGACCCCATGTGACAGAGTAGAACTGCCCCATAGGGTTTCCTACGCTATAATCTTTACAGGAGCAGATCACCAGGTCTTTCTCCTGTGGAGCTACTGGGCGGGTTTGAACCACCAACCTTTCAGTTAGCAGCTGAGTGCTTAACTGTTATGCCACTGGGGCTCCTTTTCTTATCATTAGATGTATTCATATATTTTGCAATTTTTGTTCACAAGCTCATTTTTTGGTGTCTGTCGTTTCTCTTTTTCTTTCTGTGTTCGCTCTCCCTGTTCAGTGGTTGTGCCTTCTAAAGAATCTGTGTCCCCTAGTCCAGAGCGAGATCTTTCAAAGGTGACTTGATATTATAGTGAATACAGTCACGGCACCGGGACGCAGCAGGAGGTGAGGGGCTGCCTGTGTTCACGGCCACCCGGCTAGGTCATCTTCCTCCATCTTTCCTCAGTCTGCAGCCTCTTAGAAGCCATGGCCCCAGGCAGCCATGAGCAATAGTTTCTGTTTAGCCTCCTTCCACAAAGCTCCCTCCTGCTCTGAATCTCCTCTTGGATGAAGCCCAGTGAGTCTCTATTTCCCCCGTAGGACCCTGCTTCCAGGCTGGGAGCCTAGCAGAGCCAAAGCTCCAGCCTTTGTTTTCTGTTGCTGTTCCAGTTCTGATCCACGAGTGTCTTGGTTTAGAAGATGACCATGGCTACTTCTGTGTGTATTTTAATCTGTCATTGGCATATGTTTGGAGCAGAGGATCTACATTAAAGTGTGACCATATTTTGCCATCTAGACTGGTGGCACAGTGATTAAGCGCTTGGCTGCTAACCAAAAGAAAGATCAGTGGTTTGAACCCACCAGCCACTCCATGCGAGAAAGACATGGTGATCTGCTTCTGTAAAGATTACAGCCTTGGAAACCCCATGGGGCAGTTCTACTCTGTCCTTTCGGGTCAGTATGAGTCGGAATGGACTCGACGGGAACGGGTTTTAGACTAGCCCCCAACACTGACTTTTAGAAAATAATTTTTGAAGTTGCCTGGTGTTGTGCTAACATTTTGCCTCTCGTAACAGTGCACTTCTGCACCCTCTCCTTCCCTGCTCCCATCTGTCTTTACACGATGCTAGAAACGAGCGCAACATTCTTCCAGTGAATAGTATCATGATCCACCAGCTGAAAGATTAATTCAGAAAAGATGATTAGGAAGAGATATCTGAATAGTTTAGCAGAACCATAAGGCATGGGCATCAGTGACAGGATTTAAATAGCTGAAATGAATTCTCCTTAGTTTTCCTGTCTTTCCAAATTAGCATCAAAATGTTTTTCAGGTTGAGGGAAGGCAGTGTCATAAAATCTGACTGCTTTGCGAGTCATAAATTATCACTGTGATGGTGTGTGACAACAAAAACATTTTCTGCTAATGAAATATCTTTTGGCATAAGAGTAACTATGTGGCACTAATATTGTTCTAGGACATACCATACACTAATTTTTTGCAACAATTTGTCGACATTCTATGTAGAAATTGCTCCTTCTTTTTAGTCAACCCTCTCTATTCAGTAGTTTATGCTTCTAGAGTAACAATGGCAATAAACCTGGAATTGATATGTCCTTCAGCATTAGGGCTGTGTCTCCAGAAATGCCATATTAAATTTAGGTTAGTGCTGGCTGCAGTTTTCCAGAGTTCCACCGAGTTAATATTAGCCCGTAGCTCATCATTGTCAGGCCATCTGTTCTTAGAACATGTTAATGAAACAACCTCCCCCAGATTAAAAAGATAACATTCCAGACTCTCCATGAGCCTTTCAGATTGACATACATTTTTAGCTAAAATAAAAAGATGTGTGTTTAAGAGATGAGAAAGTGGTATAACGCTACTTGGGGATAGTTCATCATGGGTTCCACCAAATAATATTTGACACGTATAAGCGCTCTGCTACTAACCAAGAGGTTGACAGTTTGAACCTGCCCATCTGCAGGAGAAAGAACTGGTGATCTGCTCCTGTAAAGATTACAGCCTAGGAAACCCTATGGGACAGTTCCACTCTGTTACATGGGGTCACTTGATGGCACACAGCAACAACAACACGGCTAAATTTAAATGCTAAACTTCTATGTGGCTTTTCATGGTCTCATTTTCACTATCAGGAGAAGAGGACAACAGCAGTAGATTTTAAATATTAAGATATCAAAGCTTTTTGTGTGAAGAATTCAGAGAGCTGAACACTTACACTCACTTGGCCAAGGGCTACCATTACTTGATACTTCCAGGAAACTACGTTTGAATTCCCCAAAGAGGACCTGGTTGCTTTTTTTTTTTTTTTTTTGATTGTTGTAGTAAAAGTGAAAGTCTACAATTCAGGCTAGTCTGTCATATAAAAATTTATACGTGCATCGTTATGTGACCCCAATTGCTCTCCCTATACTGTGACAGCACTCTCCTCCTTTCCATCCCTGATTTTCTGTGTCCAGTCAACCAGCTCCTAACCCTCTCTGCCTTCTCATCTCACCTCTGGACAGAAGCTGCGCATTTAGTTTCATATATCTACTTGAGCTAAGAAGCACACTCTTCACGAGTATCATTTTATGTCCCACAGTCCAGTCAAATCTTTGTCTGAAGAGTTGGCATCGGGAATTGTTTTAGTTCTGGGTTGACAGAGAGTCCAGGGCCATGCTTTCTGGGGTTCCTCCAGTCTCAGTTAGAGACTGGTGTTTTTACTAGAATTTGAGTTCTGCATCCCACCCTTCCCCCTCTCCATCAGGGACTTTCTGTTGTGTTCCTTGTCAGGGCAGTCATTGGTGGTAGCCGGGCACCATCCAGTTCTTCTGGGCTCAGGCTGATGAAGTCTCTGGTTTATGTGTCCCTTTCTGTCTCTTGGGCTAATACTTTCCTTGTGTCTTTGGTGTTCTTCATTCTCTTTTACTCCAGGTGACTGGGACCAGTTGATTCATCTTAGATGGCTGTTTGCTAGCTTTTAAGACCCCAGACGCCACTTACCAAAGTAGGATGCAGAATATTTTCTTATAAATTTTGTTATGCCAATTGATCTAGATGTCCCCTGAAACCATGGTCCCCAGACCCCCGCCTCTGCTATTCTGTCCCTTGAAGCGTTTGATTGTATTCAGGAAGCTTCTTAGCTTTGGTTTAGTCCAGTTGTGCTGACTTCCCCTGTGGTGTGCTGTCCTTCCTTTCACCTAAGATAATTTTTGTCTACTATCTAGTTAGTGAGTAACCCTCACCCTCCTTTCCTACCCTTGTAACCATCAAAGAATATTTTCTTCTGTGTTTAAACCTTCTCCTGAGTTCTTGTGATAGTGGTCTTATACAATATTTCTCTTTCTGTGACTGAGTAAATTCACTCAGCATAATGCCCTCCACGTTCCTCCATGTTATAAGGTGTTTTTCAGCTTCATTGTTATTCTTTATCATTGCATAGTATTCCATTGTGTGAATTTACCATAATTTGTTTATCCATTCATCCATCGATGGACACTTAGGTTGTTTCCATCTTTTTGCTATCATGAACAGTGCTGCAATGAACATGAGCGTGCATATATCTATTCGTGTGATGGCTCTTAATGCTCTGGGATATATTCCGAGGAGCTAGAATGCTGGATCATGTGGTACTTCTATTTCTAGCTTTTTAAGGAAGTGCCAAATCAATTTCCAAAGTGGTTGTACCGTTTTACATTCCCACCAACAGTGTAAAACTGTTCCAGTCCCTCCACAACCTCTCCAGCATTTATTATTTTGTGTTTTTTGGATTAATGCTAGCTTTGTTGAGGTGAGGTGGTATTTCCTAGTAGTTTTGATTTGCATTTCTCTAATGGCTAACGATCGTGAGCATTTCTTTAGGTGTCTGTTAGTTGCCTGAATGTCTTCTTTGGTGAAGTGCCTGTTCATATCCTTTGCCCATTTTTAACTGGGTTATTTGTCTTTTTGTTGTTGAAGTTTTGCAGTATCTTGTAGATTTTAGAGATTAGACGCTAATCCGATTTGTCATAGCCAGAAATTTTTCTCCAGTCTATAGGTTGTCTTTTGACTCTTTTGGTGAAGTCTTTTGATGAGCATAAGTGTTTGATTGTTAGGAGCTCCCAGTTGTCTAGTCTCTCTTCTGGTGCTTGTGCATCATTTGTGTTCTGTTTACACCATGTATTGGGGCTGCTAGTATTGTCTGTAGTATTTCTTCCATGATCTTCATCGTTTTTGATTTGATATTTAGGTCTTTGATCCATTTTGAGTTAGTTTTTGTGCATAGAGTGAGGTATGGGTCTTGTTTCGTTTTTTTGAAGATGGATATCCACTTATGTCAGCACTGTCTTCCCCCAGTTCACAGACTTTGGGCCTTTGTCAAATATCAGCTGCTCATAGGTGGATGAATTTATGTCTGGAATCTCAATTCTGTTCCATTGGTCTGTGTATCTGTTGTTGTACCAGTACCAAGCTGTTTGACTACTGTGGCAGTATAATAGGTTCTAAAATCAGGTAGTGTGAAACATCCCACTTTGTTCTTCTTCTTGAGTAATGCTTTACTTATTTGGGACCTATTCCCTTTCCATGTGAAGTTGGTGATTTGTTTCTCCATCTCATTAAAAAATGCCATTGGAATTTGGATGGGATTGCATTGTATCTGCAGATTGCTTTGGGTAGAATTGACATTTTCACAGTGTTGAGTCTTCCTATCCATGAGCAAGGTATGTTTTTCCACTTATGCAGGTCTCTTTTGGTTACTTGCAGTAGTGTCTTGTAGTTTTCATTGTATAGGTCTTTTACATCTCTGGTCAGATTTATTCCTAAGTATTTTATCTTCTCAGGGGCTATTGTAAATAGTATTGATTGGGTGATTTCCTCTTGGAAGTTCTCTTTGTGGGTGTAAAGGAATCCAACTGATTTTTGTATGTTTACCTTGTATCCTGACACTTTGCGGAAATCCTCTGTTAGTTCCAGTACGTTTCTTGTGGATTCTTCAGGGTTTTCTGTGTATAAGATCATATCATCTGCAAATAGACATACCTTGACTTCTTCCCTACCAATTTGGATGGCCTTTATTTCTTT